>NW_026459866.1:0-67436 GCF_021730395.1 Mercenaria mercenaria
GATCCCTCGGAAGCACCGAGAACAAAGCAAACAGTGAAAATTGCAGACTCGGTTTGATTGAGTCTGTTCATGAGACCATAAGACAACATGACACCAGATCGGACAAAGTGATTTTTAAACGAGATTGTTGTCGTTTTGAAGTTGTCTATACACAATGTGAATCAATTAAAACCAGATTCCTGCCAGGTTTGAGGCATCTAAAGGAATGATTTCTGAATTAAGAAAAAACGAATACCAAATAATCACACAGATGGCTAATCCGCGGCCAGATTTTCATTTTTTTTTATATTAAATCGAGGTTTTTTCCTCATCTCTGAAGCAACACTCTCGACATTATCCTCAATAAAAAGCCCAACATTTTATCCCTTTGTCTGTTAAATATCCCGGCTAGACCTCCATTACTTTCAAAAATCTACGAGGTGTTAAATTCGGATGGATAGACCAAAAATATCCTGTCTGACACCACATGATTCGCAGGGAAGGTTCTTACTGACACCAAGTTTTGATGATAAGATGTTTATGCGTGTTTTCGGGTATAACGGGTCGTTAAATTCATTTTTGCGGTGAGCTCGATATAGTGGTCACTTCTCGCGGGTCGGTGTATGTATTTGCGTGCGTCCGTTCGTCCGGACGTACGTGCCTACGTCCGTCCGATTTTGTCCGGACCATAACTTTGACATGCATGGACCAATCTTGTTTATATCTGGCATGAATGTTTACCTCAATGAGAAGGAGTGTCATGCGCAAACCCCATGTTCCTATCTCAAAGGGCAAGGTCACACTTAAAGGTCAAAGGTCAAATTGAAGATTGTCCGGAGCATTTCTTCCTTATGCATGGTGGGATTTTGATGTAATTTGGCATGAATGTTCACCATTATAAGACGGAATGTCATGCGCACAAACCAGGTCTCTAGGTCTAAAGTCAAGGTCACACTTAATGGTCAAATGTCAAGTTGAACTTTGTCTGGAGCATTTCTTTTTCATGCATGGTTGAATTTTGATGTTACTTGGCATGAATGTTCACCATAATGAGACGGAGTGTTCTACGCAAGAACCAAGTCCCTAGGTCTAATGTCAAGGTCACACTTAAAGATCAAAGGTCAAATTGAACTTTGTCCGGAGCATTTCTTCTTCATGCATGGTGGGATTTTGATGTAACTTGGCATGAATGTTCACCATGATGAGACGGAGTGTCATGCGCAAGAACCAGGTCCCTATGTCTAATGTCAAGGTCACACTAAGAGGTCAAAGGTCAAATTGAACTTTGTCCGGAGCATTTCTTCTTCATACATGGTGGGATTTTAAGCATTAATGTTCATTCTATTAAGGGTTTAGGTTATAATGTTGCACTTCACCGAAATTCGGTCCAAAATGTACCTTCATGGTGAATTTGAAAGAAGTACCCATAAAATCCCCTCATTTTTTATTTTTGGCACTTTTGCGCTTATTTCATACGCAGAATATATTTTCAGTGAGATAAGACAGGTTTCATGTTAAATTTCGCATTATATGGCAAATGATGAAAGAAAACGAAGGTGGGGTCGATTGAGGTGTTCCAATTGAGTAAGGCCGCGAGACATTGGAAACACATAATTGACGGTTATATAGATAAGTATACTCACGTTATAAAAGTTAAAAGTATATGCTCTAGTTTTCAGTCTTTTTAATTCCCGTTTTCAGGTCAACACACTTACACAATAATGACTTCAGACTTTCAATCTAAATTTGATCGAATACATAATTATGAAACACAAAAATATGTTAAGAAAAGAACCCAACACTTCCAAATAAAATAAATAATTATAATTGAAATTTAACTGGCATGGGAGTGACATTTAAAGAAAAAGTCATCGGAGTTTGAAAACTGTACTTATACGTAACCTTTGTTCAAATCATGTTAAAGACTCGTGCAAGGTTTCATTAATTTATATCAAATACTTTTTGAGCTAGGCGCATCAAAACGTGAATCTGCATTTTTTTTTACTGTTTCAGTCCAATTTCAAAATGTCAAATTTATACATAATACGGGGCACATCACGGGGTTAAAGGGCTATCGTCTTTATGGCGTGATAGATGTGCGGATGTTGATAATTGGCCCTTATTTTCTGGAGAATGGTTTTATGATTTACCCTATTTTTACCTGACTAATACCCTATTTATTCATGAAAGGCTTTCATAAATTCTGATTAGAAATGAATGAAGGTTTGGTCGGCTGATCTACACTATTTTATTATATCTACGCTACCTGTAATTATATAACTGTAATAGAGTATTCTGAAAATATAAGTTTTTCTTCTGCATATCATATACATGTAGATACTAAACCATAGACACTTTATAAATAGGTCAACAGTATATGAATAGGTATTTCACAGCTCATGTGGTGTAGGTGCTGAAATTGACGCTGACAACCCTATAAAAATATGACTCCTGGGACCCACTCCGAGGTGCATAACCCTTACATTATAAGAGTCTTTTTCTTTTTCTACACATTAAGGGTCGTGACACCTCACATCGTGCTGAATTTCCTCTTGAAATGTAGAGGTTTTACACCAGAACAAAACTTGACCACTGACCCTTACTCGGATCGCGTTGTTGACTGCGTCGCGCAGTAAACGATCCTACTTTCGTTTTCTTTCACCATTTGCCATATACAAGCGAAATAGGACATGAAATCTGTCTTATTATACTGAGAATGTATTCTGCGAATAAAATAAGCCCCCATTTTACAAGCAAAAGTGCAAAAATGGAAGAAAAAAAGTTTAGTTTTTTATGGGTACTTCTTTCAACTATACCACGAAGGCACATTTCGGTGAATTCTTACATTATAACCAAATCAAAAAAAAAAAAAAAAAAAAAAAAAAAAAAAAAAAAAAAAAAAAAAAAAGAAAAAAAAAAAAAAAAAAAAAAAAAAAACACGCTGCGATAAAATACTGCAAACCGAGCGAAATAAAGGCAAGAAACGTATGATCAGAATGTTGGTGTCAGACAGAACATCTTATCATCAAAACTTGGTGTCAGTAAAAACCTTCCCTGGGAATCATGTGGTGTCAGATAGAACATTTTTGGTCTACCCATCCGAATTTAACACCTCGTACATTTTCGAAATTAATGGAGATTTCGCCGGGATATTTAGCAGATAAAGAGATAAAATGTTGGGCTTTTTATTGAGGATAATGTCGAGATTATTGCTTCAAAAATGAAAAAATCCTCGGTTCAATATCAAAAACAATGAAAATCTGGCCGTGAATTAGCCATCTGTGTGGTCATTTGGTGGTCTTTCTTAATTCAGAAAAGAAATCCTTTAGATTACTCTTTCTCTCCTCAAAACCTGGTAGGAATCTGGTTTTAATTGATTCACATTGTATGTAGACAAAATTGAAAATACTTAGATCTACTTCAAAACGAAAAAGTGTCACGTTGTTCGATCTGGTGTCGGTCGCGTTATCACGTTATAGAGTGTGGTAGGCCTAATATGAATATTTTTTGTTCTTACGCCTGCGTAAAACTGAAAATATCGTCGTTAAGCGCACCGACATACATGAAACTGACATCACAAATGACATCACACATCCGATATGAAAGTTGAATGTCAAACTGGTACCCGTAGGTAGACAGTTATATTCGTTATCTGTGTATATTTCATAAACCAAACAGTATAACGTTAAATAAGGGTTACCGTACAATAAAAATGTTAAATGTTATGTCTAGTTCGAACACGTGAAACACATATTTGATTCTTATAAATGTTTGTTTCTGTTAAAACACGCTTACGCTTATATGTCGTAAGGTTAACGTGTGATGACGTCAGTGCTTTTGTCGCGACCAAGAAAGAGCGCGAAAATATTTTTCTACTGTTTTAAATAAAGGACAAAGATTTATTATTGAAATAATATATAGAAAAATCGTGTTTCATTTTAAATTACATTAATACTCTCAAAATCGATTAGACGCCTTCATGATACGCCCGTGGACGTATTGGTCACCTCTTTTCTTGTATTAATAGCGTTAAAACACGGTTTTTCTATACATTATTTCTTAAACAAAGTCCATACCAACTTACTAAGAGATCTTCGTTAAACAGGATATATATACTTACTCTAAGTTATAGAATATGTCGATGCCTTTTAGCTGTTTTGGGAAGATATGCTTGTCTACGCATATGTACATTTCAGATTGATCGGCTCGCACTTTGTGGAAGTATGGCTGAGCAGACAAGATTATGGCGTGGAGGCGACAACAGTTGCGACCTGGAATTTGATTACCTTGCAATTATGAAGTCATGGCCTGGTTGTGAAGATTTCTTGCTCGTACATAGAATTCACGAGATGGAAGTCAAGTACAAAACTGTTGATCCGCAATCAAAAGAATGTGTATATGTCAATCTAAATCCGGAAGTGAAGTTTGTATTTGCAAGTAATTTTCACAGCTATATAAATGAAAAATGTAGGCAGAATTCATGTGCTTTAAGTTTAAGAACAATGTGTGACGTATTCGGACTCAATGGTTGTCACTTTTGTTCCGTACGTATGAAAACGGGCGAATTAAAATACACACAGACATCGTTTCGTGTCGGTAATCTTAGTGATCTTGATCATTTGAATCGACTCCGTTTTTTGTGGACAAGCAAAAATCGATCATTATCTATTCCCAGTGCAAGCAAGGGTAAACATGACATTTTCGAACAAGTACAACGTGATCTAGATTACACTCTGAACGGTGAATATAACGACATGTTCGAATATACTTTGCCTGAATTGCCTGAATTAAGTGACAAACAGCCGGAAGAGGTATCAATAGAAGTTGACTTTCACCCAGTTTTAGAGATAGTAGACATCGACATGGTTCAACGGCTCGTGAGATGTTTCGTACATGACAGATATATTTATTTTCAAAACATTTACACGTATAATCTGAAGAACCGTACCTCTGCAGTTAAAGCACAGAATTATTGTTTAGACAGGCCATCCAAAACACTAAGAGTTGCATATTTCACTTTGAAAATATTAGCTACTAGTATATATAATCAATGGAAATTTAAGAGAACCCCTTTGCTTGAAAAAAATGAGAAATATTTTTTGTTTCCGAAGGGTTATGATCTGAAATCATGGAGAGTCTCCACTTGTCAGAGTGAATTGAAGATTTTGAAGAAGACTTCTAAAGAACACAGACTTGCATTCTGCTTTCTGAAATTTCTGGTTAATAAAATAGAAGAATCCTATGATACTTTCCCAGACATCAATCAGTACGAAGCAAAGATTGCCGTTATTAATCATATCAATGACTGTAAAACTCCAGCTATCGGGGCCCACATTTGTGCTGTAACTATTCTGAACGATATAGTGCGCAGTAGAAGTGTTAAATCAATGAATCATCCTTTTTTACAATTAAATTTGTACGATATGCTTGGCCTGTATGAAGAAAATTGGAAATTTATACATTTTAAAGTATTGCTTTTTCTATTAGTAAACCAAACGGGTAAATATACTATAGGGGATTTGTACAACGATTTAGTCTCAATTCGGTTAGTATCTTTCACGTTAAGATCATTTGTCTCGAACTATAGAATTCAATGGTATGGTATTCCTGTTTATGACTATGAACAAGACTTAGTTGGTGAGCTGCGCGAAATTTGCAAGAGAAGTAAGATGAACACAGCCTCTAGAATGATTAAGGTGATAACATCACTGCTTAGGAAGATAAGACTAAGAAAATTTCAATGCCTCTAAAGAAGCGTTTTGAAAATTTCTATCATTATTCCGTTCGAAGTCTGTGATATTTGCTCTTGAAAGCAATATACACCCTTTCTGTTTGTTTTACTCCTGTGTTGTTGCTCAACAACAGAAATGTATTCTATAAATAGAAACTGCTGAAATCATATTATACTGTACAGTTAAAAATAATTGTAACAGTCGCAATATATTATTTATATAGAGTTTGATTAAGTTACAACTTTTTTAACAGCACGAGACAGTATAAATAGTGGTAATTGCAAAAACTCATTATGTCCAGTGATGACAACTTATTTCAGAAAAGCAAGTTTAATTCAGTAAAGTCAGAATCTCTTACCGTCTCTCATGAAAGGACGAAACCATTTCATTTTTTTCCAGCAACACGACCAAATCTACAATTTTTAGAGAAGTTTGGCCTGACTTAGAATGGTCAGCTAACTGACCTTATGTGGATATATCGATTAACTTTTTGTTCCCTTAGATTTGTATTTTACAGGAAAAGTTTAATATTGACATTAAATTGATTCAAGTTTAAAAAGAATGAGGTATATGAATCAACTTTATCATATGAATATAAAGATAAGCTGAATTCGTAAATATAACCACTTTCAACATCTGTAAAGTTGTAAATAAACAATACCACATTGTATTCTTCGAGTATAGTTAGTTAACACAAATTACTTAAAGCTCTGTACGTATTTAATTTTGATTGATAATCCTTTAAAACTTTAGTGGTAACATGTATATGTGCACAATGAAAGGAATGATGGAGGAACACAATGCCAGAAAACAATACGTGAACTTGAAAAACAAAAACGATAACAATGTATCCCACATATCTGTACCTGGTCTTGAAATATGTGAAACATATCCATTTCTTGCAACATCATCAGATGCAAGCGTTGAATTAAAGGATGGCAAAACTTGCTTAAAAGAAATGAAGAACCCACTTCGAAATAGAGACTTTCAAATATATGAAGCTGTGATCAAAGAGAAAAAAAATCTGCTATGGTGTTGTGTCAAATGTAAAATTCCTTTGAAGAGAAATCACAAGTACTTCTTTCAAATCCAGGATCAGCTTAACATTTTAAAGATGGATTGGTGTGATTTTAAAATATGACTAACCAACCCAAATGATAAATATATGTGTTGAGAGAAGTTAACTGCTTCCAAAAACTATTCTATTTCACTAATTTGCTGCCTGAGCAAGCTGCGCTGAGATATTATTTCTGCGGAAATGCTTTTTCAAATTGTTTACTGATGTCCTGTTCATGTTTTTCTAATACTATATAGGTTTATGATTTTTGTACCGTGTGAATACATTTTTTTTTAAAATAGTTTTTTTTAGCTCACCAAAGCACAAAATGCTCAAGGTGAGCTATTGTGACCTGTCATTGTCCAGCGTCCGTCGTGCGTCGTGCGTCGTGCGTCGTGCGTCAACATTTGCCTTGTGAACATTCTAGAGGCCACATCTGTGATCCAATCTTTATGAAACTTGGTCAGAATGTTTGTATGGATTATCTCTAGGTCAAGTTCGAAACTGGGTCAAAAACTAGGTCAGTAAATCAGATCAAAGGAATAGCTTGTCAACACACTAGAGACCACATTTGTGTCCCAATCTTTATGAAACTTAATTAGAATGTTCGTCTTGATGATCTCTAGGTCAAGTGTGAATCTGGGTCATGTTTGATTAAAAACTAGGTCATGTGGGGTCAAAAACTAGGTCAGTAGGTCAGATCAAAGGAAATCCCTGTGAACATTCTGGAGATCACATTTTTAACCCAATCTTTATGAAATTTGGTCAGAATGTAAGTCTTGATGATCTCTAGGTCAAGTTAGAATGTAGGGTCAAAAACTAGGTCAGTAGTTCAGATCAAAGGAAATCCTTTTGAACACTCTAGAGACCACATTTTCGATCCAATCTTTATGAAATTTGGTCAGAATGTAAGTCTTGATGATCTCTAGGTCAAGCTAGAATGTGGGATCAAAAACTAGGTCAGTAGGTCAGATTAAAGGAAAAGCTTGTGATCACTCTAGAGACCAAATTTTTGACCCAATCTTTATGAAACTTAATCAGAATGTTAGTCTTGATGAGCTTTAGGTCAGGTTTGAAATTGGGTCATGTGGGGTCAAAAACTAGGTCAGAAGGTTCAGATCAAAGGAAATCCGTGTGAACACTCTAGAGACCACATTTTTGACCCAATCTTTATGAAAATTGGTCAGAATGTTAGTCTTGATGATCTTTAGGTCAAGTTCGAAACTGGATCATGTGGAATCAAAAACTAGGTCAGTAAATCAGATCAAATGAAAAAGTTGTGAACACGCTAGAGACCACAATTGTGTCCCAATCTTTATGAAACTTGATCAGAATGTTAGTCTTGATGATCTTTAGGTTAAGTTTGAAACTAGGTCATTTAGGGTCAGAAACTAGGTCAAAAGGTTCAGATAAAAGGAAATCCTTGTGAACACTCTAGAGACCACATTTTTGACCCAATCTTTATGAAACTTGGTCAGAATGTTAGTCTTGATGATCTCTATGTCAAGTTTGAATCTGGGTCATGTTGGATTAAAAACAAGGTCAGTACAAGACATTGTAAAGGCTGCTGACATGATGGTCAGTCGATTTGTTGGCGCTCTGCACTATCACTATGGAGATAATGTAATTATCATTTAAGTAGAACTAACAAATCGATCCATGTTCAATTATAAATCGCATTCTGATAACAATAAATTTCATGGCTTTTATATAAGATATCTTTAACTCCAGTGAAAAATCGTTGAAGCTATAAATGAATGTATTTTTGGAAATTTTAGAGTCCACTTTTGAAAGAACTCACTGAACGACCATATTTCGTAAATGTTTGTTTTTGTGAAAGATCGTTAAGTCATTCATTATTATCATTATTATTATTATTATACCAGATTTATATAGCGCCGTTTTCATGATCAATTTCACGTTCAAAGGCGTTTTACATAGTTCAAATGCAGCCACACAGGGCGCATAATTCATTCTCTACTAGTACAGACACAGAGCGATCTGACCAGAGGGACAGAGTGAGACAAAGCCCCCACGACAGAGAGATCAGAAATCAGATACAGGCTTGTCCGGCTAACTTAGCCTAGCTCGTTGCGAATAGACAGCCTGGTTCTTTAACGTGCCCAGTGTATAGCACTGATATAGCAAGGATTGCCTGGGTTCCAGACCAGTACACCTCTAGTTGGGTGGGAAACACTGAAACGCGTTTCTGAAAATTCCCGAGTAGCTGCCGGGGATCGAACCCCCGACCTCAGGATTGGAAGGCCAGTGTGCAAACCACTGAGCTATCCGTCCATTCATGATTAAATTTTAATGATTAAGTAAAAGTCATGACACATAACTTTTTAACCAAAGACCACTGTCTAGCAGTACATAATATGAGATACGATCAAAATGTATTGCCGTTTGTGGAGTGAGATACTTTATAATTGCCTCAGCAAAACTGTGTAAGTAGTCTATGTTGGTCAGAGGTTCGTTCATATGGCGATTAGAAAGCTGCAAGCCAAGCAATGAGTACTAGTATAGTTACTTGATTCGCATTAAGGTTTCAAATGCGACACTTAAACTTGATTAATTTCATTATAGGCTTAAAACAACATACAAATTGAATTTGATCATGCTATTAATTAATAATGATTTCGTTCTTTTTAATAGATCGATCGTCTGGAGTTTTATGGTTGAAGATACTAGAATATGGGTACCACAGTTTCTCGGCCGGCGACCTTGAGTTTGATTACTTAGTAGTCATAAAGTCATGGCCAGGGTGTGGCAATTTTACATTCCTTTCCTAGTTATAAAGAAGGTTAAATGCAGATAAAATAAAAAGTAACTGATCAACAGTCACTAACCGGTAAATACTTTAACTTAAACACAGCAATGAAGTTGTCGTTTATAAACACAGTACTGAAAGGTATACATGCAAAGTGTCAAAGAAATGTATGTACTCGGCAGTTAAGCAATTTCAAGGCAGTTCACGGATGTCAGTGCTGCACAATTTATATGCAAACTGGTAATTTAAGGAGTATTGATGTACCAAATTTCAAGTGGAAATGTCAAAAAGGAAGCGGTCCTATTTTTCGTGTGGTCTAGTATTAAATGGTCGGTACATAAAAACTAAAGAAAAATATCAAACAGGGAATGCCACGCACCAAAAGCGCAGCCTCCTCAAAACGAACCCCCCAGCACGCAAACGCGTGCACCCACACACACACACACACACACACACACACACACACACTCAAAGCTTACACATCAGGACAAAACGAACAACACACACACACACACACTCAAAGCCAACACATAAGGACAAGACGAACAATAAGCATACACACACACGCGCACACAAAGTCAACATACAAGGACAAAACGAACAAACAGAGGAACGCAGTGGGGCACCGCCTTGGAACGGTCAGTGGCAAAAACACCACTGGGGAGCTTAAACCGGTTTATGGTGCGCACCCAACCTCACTCTTACCCCCACCATGTTCCAAAGACATGGGACAGTGTAAATAAAAGTAATCCCCTCCAGGTGAATCTCTAACACACGTAATGGAAACAAAAAGGCATGGCATGTAAAACACAAAAATGCTCGTGTATAAATGTATAAAAAGCAAACCTTAAGAACCAAAAACGTATGTACTCAATGCCTTTTCAGAAGACAGAGCAACAAGAGAAACACCCTTAAGGGCCCGACGAAACAGGCCAGAAGACAAATATCAAAACAGTTCAGTCCTGGTAGGATTTAAAAACTGCTCATCATAGAGTCCTCCCCCTCTTCCGTCAGACGCAATCAAAAGGTGACGGGTCAAAACGGTCCAAATCCATGACGGTCCGTAACCAAAACGGCCCAAAACCAAGACGGCCCATACCATGACGGACCAGTTTTCATTAATAACCAAGAATAACCAAGAATTTGCAAATAATTCTTTTTATTTATGTTTTATTTATATCTTATTTAAATTTATTTTATATCGTTATATAGATACGATCATTAGACACTTAAAAAGCAAAAATAAATTATTTTATTCTAGCAATTAAGAAGTGAATAGCGATTATTATTAACATTTGTCAAAATTGCTAAAGAATATAACTTTTTATATGCGAAAATAAGCTCTTTTTTTTTCATTTATATCTAAATTAAATTTATTTCATACCATCAAACAGAAACGAGCATTATACACTTATACAGCAAAAATTAATGATTTTAGTCCAACAATTAGGATTAATACTGTACTTTATGTTACTTTAAAGATTTTTTTTGCCCATACTCGTATAGAAAAATGATTGATATTGCACCAAAAATGATTAAACGAATAGCCATTATTTATTATGTGAGCGTCAAAATCGCTAAAGAAGTAAAGAATTTCAAATAATTTCAAATAATTATTTTTATTTATTTACATAGCAAAAATGACAACAAATTTTATTATACAAAATGACAACAAATTTTATTATACAAATAATTTGATAATTGGGCAGAGCACGAAAACATACTTAAACATAAAATGAACATGAACATTAAATATTATCAGTATGACTGAATACGATAATACATATATACTGGAAATGCTGATAATCAATACTATACAAAACTGAATATGTAAAACGAAACAGGACACAAACACACTTTATACAAGAACAGATAAAAAAACACAATAATTTAAACATATTCAAAGCAACTTCAAGATAATCATAGTAAAGACAACAAACGAACAACATACAAGAAAACACTTAATATAATAAAAAACAAAAACAGAAGTATTTACACTATAATAACATATATAATCACACACTCATTTTTCAGTCTAGTTTTTAAGTCTTTGTAGTACACTTCAGTTACACTCTGACTCCGTAGAGCTCGCCACATCTTTTGAGGAATTTAGATGTTGTGATGTTGCCCTCTTCATATTGGTCCCAGATGGAGCTTAGACTTTTCTCCAACGTCTTGGACCGTCCTTCCATGTTTCTTCCCAGATCACCTGCGCGGATCGCCATTTTCACATCGTCTGCCTCGGTTTGTAGTAGCGGCACCAGTCTGTAGAATTGCAGCCCCATGTTCCCCGCTTTACTGTTTAGACGGTGATGCCAGCCTGAAATTAAACATGTGGAATTAGATAACCGTACATAACAATGTAATCATAATCAAGACAATAAACGCTTATTACACAACAAAACATGTATTTTTTTTTTACAAAACAAAAACGGAACTATTTATAGTATAATAACATATATAACATATAAATGCACTTTTCTTTGTTATCTTTTATACAGACATATACTATTTTACTAGCACTTTTATCACTGACAAGTTTGACGTCGCGGGAGTGAAATAAAGCCATTAAATAAAAATGATAATACACTAGTGTAATAAAGCTTTGACGTCGACGTCATTTATAGTGTAGGAGACATCGGCAGAGCCCCGTATTTTATTATTTTATTCAATTCGTTTTACGCTGGTATGTTTCGGCCAGACCGACATCAACGACCCGACGCCAAACCGCTTGGGACCAATGGAAAGCACATCCCTTGATCTCCACACCATTGCGTAGTAACTCCAGCTGGTAAGGCGTAGAAAACACGAAGTGACGCTGCCCCTCAAATGTAATGTCGTCCACAAGGAAATCGTCACACTGCAGGTACTCTAGGTTAACCTACAACAAATGTTTATATATACATATACAAATGATGATGAAGATGATGGTGATGATAATTGTGTGTAATGAGTACTCAATATTAGATGACGGAGATTGCTGATTCGAACCGGACAAATGTATCTATATGGAAGCTTATTTTTTTAAGAAGTATTATAAAGTAATTTAAAATGAATAACAGACTACTGCCTACCTCAAAGTCGAGCGTCTTTGGCTCTTCTGGGCGATGTGTCGCACGTGTGCGATTGGCGACTCGTTTAAGTAATTTCTTCTTAGGAATGACGGCGTTGTCTGGACCAACGTTCTCCCGAAGAATCTGTTCGGCTATCGTCTGCGCTGAACGAAAGATGTTCACGGAGGACACCTGGCGGACCTGTAAAAAAGTTTTATTGATATTTCACATATTTGTCATAACATATTTCCTTTCTGTTGACATGTCGTTATAATATACGACTATCATAAAAGACTATCATATCTTATCATACCTTAATTCCATATGAGTAACCGTTGCTGGTGATGAGAAGCTTAGTGCGTTTCTGTGACACCCCTTCAACAATAGTATAAGTCACGTCTGCTGGATATCAATAGGAGTACTCAGTTCAAGAACAGAAGGTTGGTCGTCTACCATAGTTTCCATCTCATACACAGGTACCTGGTAAAATAGAAAAAAAGATGTCGGCATGCATTTTACATTTAACTTTGTCCACGTATTCTAACTCGTGGAAGTGCGCGTGTAACCGTCAAATTATAATATACTTCTTTCGGGAACTGTCTTGAAATAACATTGTAAAGGTGAACCGTCAGCTGCCATTCATGTTATTTACTTTAAGTTTAGTCTTTAACTTAAGTTTTTACGGTACCACAATAGTGAAAATATTACAATTTACAATTTTTAATTTCAATTTACAATAATTTTATTTAGCTTTAAACCATGTTACAATGTTTCTAGCTACAAAGCCGAAGAGAACACAAAGAGAACATGGAATTTCCCAAACAAAGTATACAGTACTAAATGAAAAATTATAATGAACTTACGCTGCGCTCAAGAATCGTGGGTTCCAATTCATTTTCGGACTCGTCGGACACAGACAGTTGCGGAGACTGACTGACACACATCTTGCATATAGAAGGAATGTCGTCGCCTTGGCGGACAGCTTGTCTATATGCGGCGGCTGTAATACCTGTAACATTGAAGGGTATTGTTTCTGCATGTCTGTCTATTTAGAACACACACACACACACACACACAAAAATATCAAATATATGTTATATATTCAAAAATTATAATCAAGACAGAATAAAACGTAAAACCAAATTTTATCATACCTGTAACCGTAAGGTAATCAGTATCATGATACATGTGACCAATTATTACGTCATCACGTGATTATTATTGCTGTGCACGGGTAAAGCTTATAGACGTCAAGTGGTTTTAGAATTTGGTGACATCATTTGATTATTAAAGTTATGCACGTGAATAATTTCCCTATAATTTCCATATAAAGAGAAGTAACTTTCACAAATATTGTATTGAAAAAGTACACATGAGTGTATCGCGGTATTTATACCAAAATATGCTTATTATTATTAAGAAAATTTTCTTACCTGTATTACATGTTCTATGTTGCCACTTCGCACATTTATCACAGGCTACGGCATGCTGGCGTGGCCTCACTTCTGAACTACACACAATGCACGGATAATCCATAATTATAGTGGTTATAAACTAGCTAAATTGAGCACTTTAAATAAATGAATATAATGCGTAGTCTATAAAAATACTCTGGAAATAAGGATGCTTCTGAAAAAAATACTACGCTTTTATACCTAATTTACAGCTTTATTTTCACGCTTGTACTACTCAAACTAATCTAAATTAATACATTAAAGATATCGCGGTAAAAACTGTGATAAGTAAAATAATTTTTTAATCAATTAAATGCCCGTAAAAGATAGATAATTATGTTAATTGACATAACTTATTTAAATGGTTTTGACCGTCAAATAAATTTAAGAATGTATCGCGATATAAGTAATTACTTAAAAGTAATTAATTCATTTATAGTGATAGAAGCATTGTGCAGATGATTATAATAGGATTAATTACGCACATCAATAAACAGTCGGTGTACTTTAAGAGAAGAGACCAATCAAACTGCGAACATAATTATACTGAATTGCAATCAATCAGAAAAAATAATTGTCCCTTAATATAATTTTATTCTAAATCAACTATGATCTTACAAAATAGCATCTTTAATTTGTCATAACGGTATATTACGGTATATCTAATATATCTGGGCCGTCCTGGACTGGGCCGTCTTGGTCTGGACCGTTTTGGATTTGGGCCGTCCTGACCCGCATTCAATCAAAGAGGGAAGCGTAGTGTCCAACTGTAAACGGGTTGAACACTAAACATGCGGTATGTCTCAAAACAGTTGGGTCGTAACCTCTTTTAATAAAACGTTTGATAATCTTTCCAAATACATTTGGAAAATTACCATGGCCCAAGATCTTACGAAGTTTGTAAACCACAACCATGGAGATTTATGCAGTAGATATGTTACAAATTAAAGTTGATTTTAATCCTGTTATCGAAGTGAACAAAAAATTGATAGCACCGAAGAACGACGGAACAGTAATACCACTTGAAGAAAACGACATAGATTTTCTTTTCTACTAATTAACTCCTAGTTTAGATTGTAAAATCTCAACGTGTTACCAAAAACTAAAACATTTAAAAGAAACCTCAAAGGAACACAAACTGGCATTATGTGTTTTGAAATTTATTGGGAAAGCCTTCCAAGTTTACGGCAACATAAAGTATGTTAAATCATACGAGGCAAAGTGTGTAGTTCTAAATCATATTAAGAACTGTCAAGCACCAAACAGAGGAGCACATATATGCTTTTTAGATATGATGAAGGCTATTTATGAATGTGCGCGATACAGAGATTTACCCCACCCGGTATTACCATCGTGCAATATCTACCATGTGGATATTGGTAGCTTTTTAGACATTTTAGACCCAGAGAAGAAGGCAATACATGTATTTCGTAAATGTCTGTTTTCAATGTTTGATCGACAGGATCATGTTTCTTTAGAGGATTTATATTATGATATAATGTTTGTTTGTTTGATTTGGGTTTAACGCCGTTTTTCAACAGTATTTCAGTCATATAACGGCGGGCAGTTAACCTAACCAGTGTTCCTGGATTCTGTACCAGTACAAACCTGTTCTCCGCAAGTAACTGCCAACTTCCCCACATGTATCAGAGGTGGAGGACTAATGATTTCAGACACAATGTCGTTTATCAAATAGTCACGGAGAACATATGCCCCGCCCGAGGATCGAACTCGCGACCCCGCGATCAGTAGACCAACGCTCTACCTACTGAGCTAAGCGGGCGGGTATGATATAATGAGTCTTGGCAATCTGTATAAAAGCTATAGATGGACACAAGACGATAAATTATATGGGACTTTTTGCAGAATAGAAGGGAGGCCAGTGCTAAAGAGGGTATAGAGGAAGTGGAAGGAATTATAAGTGTACCTCCTGTTAAGTTACCATGGTACCAGAAACGTCAATATTTTTCCATACACTGACACCTGAATTTCATATCGGGTGCGTGACGTAATTCAGTGTTTGTCGTTGCACTTTTTTCTATTTAGTTCAGTATTGCCAATCCTATTCAGGCTATTGAACAAATTTATTATATGTATATTATATTTATACGTGTAGATGTGTATGTAAAAATAAAAAGGTTATTATCTTTGCATCGGGAAATATGCACTCGTTCTTCAGCGGAAGAATATTGCGCTCCTAAAGTCGCGCAATATTTCCCGATACAAAGCTAATAACCTATAATTATAGAGGACTTACTATGTATGAAGCAACAAAATTAATCATACAGTACATGAAATCGTAAGAGGTTCTTTTTAAATTTCAATAATATTTGTCACGACTAAATATGATAAAAAGGACTTGCAATTTCCAGATGGACGCGAAAATTTCAAAATATTCAATAGAATCATATATATAAATCAAGTGTCATAAATTAATGCCATGTTGGCTTATGATTAGTTAAACTTATTCTGTAGATTTTAATATAAAATATATTATATATATAGCGTTTTCATATTAAAAGTTTTTTCTCTGGAATATGAAATCACTCTTTTAATATTTGAAAAGTTAAATAAATGTACATAAATTTGGAAGCATATCTCTGAAACATGGATGTTATTCCATTTTATTCTATACCTATTTTATCTATCCAATCGCGAACGTTCATTTGCAACACGTGACCGTACAATATATTACGGTATTTGGATGCACGTGCGTACAAAAATCCCGTATTTTCTGTATTTGGACGCACGCGCGTACAAAAAATCCTGTATTTTCTGTATTTGGACGGTTCAACAGTCCCATGTTAAACATACGATAAAGCCCGAAACGCATGAAAATGTTCCGAATGTAAATCGGATGAAGTTGGCGCTCTGTGTACAGAGTTTGATTATGCATCTTGAAATCTGGATTTAATTTGGGTTGTTGTTTTTTGTTTACAACACACAAAAACGCCTCAAGAGATAACAATGCTATCTGATTTAGATATTAAAACGTTCGTTAATAATCAAAAACTTAAAAATACAGTAAAAAGGACCATCAGATGTTGGAATATTTGAAAAGTCGCTAAAAGAAGCCGTTCCGGACGAAACCTAGAAATTGCTATCAGCCCTGACTATCTGAATAGCTACCTCAGTATTTTTTGTTTAACGGTTAAGAAACAAAATGGAGAAGATTATAAATGGCAGCGGGCGGTCAGCATCCAAAACATGTCTGCTCTATAATTCAGTTTTCGTCGGCTCTTCACCAAACTTGCTGAGAATTTTGTGGGCATTACATCTCGGCCAATTTCGATAACCAGCCAAATTGTACCAGGCACTCTTTGATTATAGTCCTTGAATTACTCGAAAAACGGGGAATTTAGCCTTGTCCACTCTTTTAAGTCGAACAGTTTTCATCCGATCTTCACCAAACTTGCTGACAATGTTTGTGGGCATAATATCTCAGCCAAGTATTATTACCACCCAAATCGCCAAATGGCTGTTGTAGAGAGGTTGTACCATATACTTTTTTAATGATGATACGCAGAAAAAAACAACATTCAATGAATTACGTATATTACGTATGAAGTGAAATAAATATAGAATGAAAAGGTTATTTAAGGTCTAACATTGTTCTGTATAATATATATTTGCACTCATACCAAGCTGGGAAAAACTAGAAAAGGCAGGAATACAATATTCAGTGAAACATTTTTAATTTAAACTATTATTATAGTAAGATAAAATAGATATAGAATAAAAAGGTTATTTAACATTGTACTGTACAATACGAGATATATTTGGACTCGTACCCAGCTGAGAAAACCATATTGAACTCGCCTAGCGGCTCGTCCAATATGGTTTTCTCAGCTGGGTACTCGTCCAAATATATCACCGTATTGTACAGAACAATGTTAAATAACCTAATATTACACAGAAAAGATATCACATGTGTATATTTAAAACATGTTAGAGAAATAAACCTTCACACAACACTGCTCTAGACCCGTTATTTCACACTGTCTGTCCTATTAAAGGTACTTCTCTAATCTAAAGTTAGAATGACCAAAGTTTCAAAGTATCAATTGAATATTAGGAGAATTAAGTTTCTTTATAAATATGGGTGGGTGAAGGAGGAATCAGTATGTAAAATACTTTACACATGTTACGTTACCATTTCAATAACCTTGTTTTATTGCATCAATTATTTAGGAAACATTCACCAGACTGTTTTTAAAGTCTCTCAATGTTCTCTAAAATAGTATTTTGTTACGCAGAAGGTAGATAATTTACTTTACATTAGATATTCTAGCTAATTTGCACAAAATAAATCAAATGAATGCTAAAACAAACATCTCTGAAAACAAGATATTACTAAAACTGAATAACATGCTAAATAAACGATGATCGATAAACTATAGATTATTTAAGCTGAATCATATGAAAATATGTTGTAAACATTTATTTAATGAAGAACTTTGAAAGTAATAAATATACATCACACATGTTTCGTTACAATTTCAATTATCTTGTTTTAATGTATCGTTATTTTAATTGAAAATAATATAGGAATATTCTGTTATCAAGTTATTACATACTCTTTCAACACAGTATAAATCCATACATCACAAGCAGTGAGATTTTTCCGTAACGGCGCTTTAAAGTACGTTACCACTGTATGTTGCTGTATTCAGGATTATGTAGGAAGACATTGAAATCATTGGTGTCAATATAATAATACCATTGATTTTTTTAAACTTTAAAGTATTTATTCTAACATTGTTTTTTCTTGTTCTGTCGTCAACCATAAAATCATCTGAAACATTTTTTTATTACACATTCAAGGTTGCTTTTAATCAGTGTGTTTATTAGTTTAGTTATACTACTATAAGTTTCTTAATATTATGTTGTTCTTTTATTTGATGGTTTCATCATTGTTCTCAATAATAACGTTTTACATCGACTATGTATTTTCATTTATCTTGCCTCCTACAAGTTTCTTGCATTTCTATTGGTCAAGAGACGTCACGTGGAGACAGGATATAATATGAATAATATAATGAAATTCGTTCCATGGAAAAGACCAATACTTTGTGGTATCATTTTGTCAAGTTCATAGTTAGGGACTTTTGCCACAGTGTCAATATTGACATGGTGAACGTTTCTTATGGGCAGAATTTCTTCTTTAAACTGTGTTTACTGACAGAGAATCAAATCAAAAACAGAAAGGTGAAATAAAACCCAGCCTTGGTCATAATTATCTGCCCTTGAAAGACGAAAAAAGTGATTTTTTTTCAAGGGCAGATAATTCAAGATCAAGTCCGGGTACCTAAGAATTTTAATACATATTTCCGTTTTAAACTTGACTCTCTGTCAGTACACAAAGTTTACGTTTGCCTATATATACATGTATATGGAAAACTGGCCGGTATGTCGTTAAGTAATTTTTAGATTTTAACATATGAATATGTAAAATGTGAGCAATATTAAATGGTAGAAAACCAAGATAATAGAAAACCATTTCAACTTGACAGACATAAAATGAAGAAACTTATAATTTGTAACATTTAGTTATATCGTAAGTATCCTAATGTTCGAACTCCTAAAACTAATGACTTCACTGCACTGAGACACGTTTATCAAAATTTTGAATAGTACCACCTTAATAAATCTTATTCAAAATTTCAATTATCCCAATTTGTTAAAAACAAAAATTAATACTATTTAAAATTTCTAGGAAAGTACTGGGTCTCTTCTGAACGACACTGAGAGTTGCTGAAAACATTTTGCCATAGAAATGATAATAACATCTTTAAAAAGATCATTTAGAAGCATAGAACGTAACCAAGCAAACGAATAGCAGACTCTGTTTGATTGAGTCTGTTAATGAGAGGTAATGAAATGTAAAACACCCCTTACGCCCCTAGCACCGACTTCACGGAATTCTAGTATAGTAAATTTAAATGTACTCCATGATCCCAAAGGACCAGGAAAATCTAAAAACACTGAATTCGATTACTATACGGGTAGACTTTTTACGCACAACACTTACAGGCTCTTGTTGTGATAGTTAATAAACTTTTGTAAGATAAGCCTCCGGAATAGTAGAACACAACCTCGCAAAATGAGAGCCGACTTAGTTTGATTGAGTCTGTTCATGAGACAGCTGCCCTCACGACCCTAAAGCTTGATTGAACGGTGTTCTGTTACAGTAAAATTGAATGGATTGTTTGAAGTTATTAATCTAAAACCATGACAAAATGTCTGAAAAAAAAAAAAAAAAAAAAAAAAATGAACTGCACACAATTTGAAGCAGCAGTGTTACAAGAATCACATTCTACACGTCGTGATTAAGATGTGACCTTTAATGTTACATACTGTAGTATATTAGCTCACTTTTCGGTTAGCTGTTCCGAAGAATGTGTTGCTTCATAACCTATTACTCATAAAATGGAAACAAAGTGATAAAATTCATAGGCTATTAAAATGACTCTATTTTTTTATGAATGACATTTGATTACATTTTGATTCTGAAGCAGTTTGTATCATTTTATCAGAAGTGCTCTCAAGTCTCTTGCTACAGTTTGGACTTATGACAAAGAGAGGTCATACCTTCTTTATAGCCTTTCATTAATTTAATTGATATTCAAACTTTATTTATTATGATTAATGTATAGTGTCTCTTAGTGTTTCTCTTAATATTCCACCACATAGTACAAAATGCTTACAATAGCCTGCTTCATTTCATATCTATCATGTTAACATATATTTCTTATATCTTGAGTTGCTATCACTAATTTAACTAAAGATCATATTTCCGACAACCTGGTGAAAGTTCTAAATCTAAAATTATTAACTTAGATATTGCACATTTTCTTTTGTTTGTCAGTTTTGGTTTATCACCGCTTTGTAACAGTAATTCAGTCATGTAACGATGAGCAGTTAACTCAACCAGTATTCCTTGATTCTGTACCAGTAGTTCAGGCTTGATTTAGTAGTAGTTAAGAATATTTTATTGTGAAATCGAGAAGCTTGCTATAAAGCGTTACCAGCACCATTACAACGTTTGACCTGAGTGACCTTGACATTAAGGATACCTGACCCTAAACCAGAAGATGACTGCCTATTAGTACGATAATTTAGTTTGATCATAATTATAAAGGCTATATTTGAGAAGATGAGCCTGACTGAATGCAACACTGAGCGCTGATACCAAGGGCGAGTACAATAGCCCACCTTATTTTTCAAATAGTCAAACTAATATGATGTTGGAGGACGATGCACACTCACCATGCCATTAGGAAACGTACCAACACATTAGACATGTATACATATGGGCAAGTTTTGGAACCACGAGACAAGAAGATGCAGACGTTTTAATTATATAACTATTATAAGGGAAACTACGTCTGCAATTCTAAGATGCAGCACTATGGAATTATCTCCCTTATACACAGGCAATGTCGCCACATATGAAACCGATATGATTATCATATGCTTTTCATATGAGACCTTTCATATGCTAATCATAAAAAAGAGCCGCATATGATAAGCATATGATATCAGTTTATGATTCTCATATGACAATTATATCAGTTTCATATGAAATGATTAGCATATGAATTTCATATGCAAATTGAAAGGCCTAGCATACGATATGGGCATGATACCAATATCAAATTCATATGTTACCTCCTTTCATATGCTATTCATATGCTTCTCCTTTTATATGCTTTTCATATGTTACCTCTTTCATATGCTACTAATGTAGTACTCTTTTTTATGCTGGTCATATGCAAGCCTTTTCGTAAAAAATATTTTATGGTCCGTCTCTGTTGTTGGTTGAAAAGTGGCATCTCTTTCTCGAAAAAGACTGCTAGAGCAGACTGGAACAAAATCATTTTTAAAAAGAAAAACAAATACAAAGGAATATTGATATTTCCAACTTTATTTTGATTTTTCTTTACAATTGAAGTCATTGTAATTTGTTTACATTCAATCATGAGTATGTTTAACAATTACATTTAGGTACAATTTATGTATTATAATTACATTAAGTAACAAAGTTTTACACAGAAAGCACGTGAATTAAAGTTTTACAGAAATATGGAACAATTCAAGAAAAGAAACCCTGAGTGACACACAAAGGAAGTACAAAATAAACAAGTATCTACAGATTTACATAATAGCATACCATGTGTCGTCAATACTAATGTAAAACGAAAATTTGTAACAGAGTTACCAACGTCCCCCAACAAGGGCCGTTTTTCACAAAACATATTGCATCTTCTATTTTATAGGGCAACATACTAAAAATGTATATAAATCTTTACTATGTATCATATAATTCATAAAATATTATGTACATGTATTTGAAAAGTGTCAGATGAATGCTTTCAAATGTTTTTTTTTTTTTTTTTGTATTTTAAGATTTAATGTGATTTTATTCTTAAACTGGCATGGAAAAATAAATACAAATATAATAAAATAGTTTATCATATTAAAGGGAGATAATTAATAAACAAGAGGGTCATGATGACCCTGGATCGCTCACCTGAGTAATAGGAGCCACAAGTTTCAAATGGCAAACTGATGTTAAATATTAAGAAGGTAGATCAGTAGGTCACACTCATGGTAACTGAAAGTCAGTTTTAAGATCAGTGTGCAAAACTGTACATGTTATCCAAATTTCAAGGCTGTATCTTAAAAAACAAGAAAGTAAGTCGTTATGTCAAGGTCACAGTCAAGTGATCCCTAATCGCTTGGGGTCATCAGGTAATTATAATTAAACAGTCTTGGAAATATGATCTGATAATTTTTGAAGTATTTTTTTCTATATTATTATAATATAACTCATCATTATAACAAGTGACCCCCAGGGCGGGGCCTCTTTTCACCCTAGGGGCATAATTTGGACAAACTTGTTAGAGATCCACCAGGCAATGCTACATACCAAATATCAAAGGCTTAGGCCTTGAACTTTCAGACAAGAAGATCTTTAATTTTTTCCCCTATATAAGTCTATGTTAAACTTGGTACCCCCAGGGGCAGGGTCTCTTTTCATCCCAGGGGCATAATTTGAACAATTTTGGTAGAGAACCACAAGGCAATGCTACATACAAAATATGAAAGGCCTAGGTCTTGTGGTTTTAGAAAAGAAGATTTTAAAAGTTTTTTACTATATAAGTCTATGTAAAACTTGTGACCCCGGGGCGGGGCCTCTTTTCACCCCTGGGCACAATTTGAACAATCTTGATAGAGGACCATAAGATGATTTCACATGCCAAATATCAAGGTTCTTTGCCTTGCGGTTTTGGACAAAAAGAATTTTAAAGTTTTTCCTTTCGGTTGCAATGGCAACCAGAGTTCTGCATGGAATTCAATTCTTTGAATAATTTTGAAAGGGGACCACCCAAGGATCATTCCTGTGGAGTTTGGTGTAATTCTGCCCAGTGGTTTTTAAGAAGAAGATTTTTTTAGAAAATGTTGACGGACGGACGGACGACGGACGACACACGTCGCACAACACACGACGGACGACGGACATTGAGCGGTCACAAAAGCTCACCATGAGCCTTTAGCTCAGGTGAGCTAACAAGAGGGCCATGATGGCCCTATATCGCACTCACCTGAGTTAAGTTGCTTCCTTGAACAAATTTCTTTGCTAAAGCATCAAAAACAAAAAAGGAGGACAGTAGGTCATATCCATGATCACTGAAAGTCAGTTTTAAGATAAGTGTGCAAAATTATACATGTCATCCAAATTTCAAGTCTGTATCTTAAAAAACAAGAGAGTAGGTCAGTAGGTCAAGGTCACAGTCTGAAGACCCTTATCACTTGGGGTCATCTGGTAAATATAATTAAACAGTCTAGGAAATATAATCTGATAATTTTTGAAGTATTTTTTCCTATATAACTCATATATCAATAGACCCCTGGGGCGGGGCTTCTTTTCACCCTAGGGGCATATTTCAAACAATCTTGTTAGAGATCAACTAGGTAATGATACATACAAAATATCAAAGGCATAGGCTTTTAACTTCCAGAAAAAAAGATTAAAAAAAAAAATCCTATATATGTCTATGTAAAACTAGGGAACGCCGTGGCAGGGCCTCTTTAAGTTTTCACCCCAGGGGAATAATTTGAACAATCTTGGTAAAGGACCACAAGGCAATGCTTCATACTAAATATCTAAAGCCTAGGTTTTGTGGTTTCAGACAAAAAGATTTTTAAAGTTTTTTTCCTTTACAAGTCTATATAAAACCATGTGACCCCCTGGGCGGGGCCATATTTCATCCTAGGGGGATTAGAACAATCTGTTTAGAGGCCAACTGTATGATGCTACATACCAAATATCAAAGCCCTAGGCCCTTTTGTTTTTGACAAGAAGATTTTCAAAGTTTTTCCCTATATAAGTCTATATAAATAATGGAACCCCCACCCCAAGGCAGGGCCATATTATATCCTAGGGAGATAATTTGAACAATCTTAGTGGAGGCCCACAAGATGATGCTACATACCAAATATCAAAGCCCTAGGCCTTGTGGTTTTGGACAAGAAGATTTTTTAAGTTTTTCCTTTCGGTTGCCATGGCAACCAGAGTTCTATACGGAATTCAATTCTTTGAACAATTTTTTGAAGAAGATTATCCAATTATCATCCCTGTGAAGTTTCATCAAAATTGGCTTGGTGGTTTAGGAGGAGATGTTGTTTAACGGAAAGTGTGGACGGACGCCGGACGGACGGACAGACGGACGCCGAACGGTGAGCGATCACAATAGCTCACTCTGAGCCTTTGGCTCAGGTGAGCTAATAAATGAAATGCATTACATTTACATGGTACTACAAAACTTTGTTTTTAAATAACACACCAGAAAAAGTTAATTCTACTATTTTTCAATGTAGAGCTGCACTACATATCAACCTATTATAAATGTATTGCAACTAAAGTAATTCTCTATTTACCTATATATACCATAAAGTTATATCCTGTGTTTGGGTTTTGCATTCTGGATTTCTACAATTATCAATAGGTTTTTATATCTACATGTATCATTACAATCACCTTATTTAATAATTATAAACCTAATTTCATTTTTAGATTAGTGGGAAAACTGACATAAAGCACATGTATTGTACTTTTATCATATAAAAGAGAAGCAATTTCATGTACAAAAAAAGTTAACTTAAGTGTCTGTGACCTTTGCACATGACACAATGTCTTGTAATGGTTATTATTTATGCAAAGTTATTTAGATATACACCATTTCATAATTTAAAAAGTAACAGACCAGATAAAAAAATACCAAAATGTTTCATCTCTAAAGGTGACCTTAACCTTGAGTTAGAGGTCTGAATCTTACATGCAACAAATTAATTTGTTATGGTGACTGTGGCAAGTTACTTGAATATAGTAAAGTTACTGACAAGACCAACTACTGTGGATGAATATTGCACAATAGCTTGAGTCTGTGTAAAAAATATCAAATAATCAGAGAGGTACAGATAAAAATTTAAGTATGAAAGGAGCATAATTTGGTCAAAAATACAAATCAGAGTTATAGGGATTGTTACCACACATGCAGATGATGATGATTATAAATTATAGCTTTTAATTTCAAGTCATTATCGTTTAAAGTACCAAAGATCTGTCTATAAACGAAGCTTTTGAAAAAAATTAACATAAAAATAATTCCAAGTACAACAACTTTGTGACCTTGACCTTTGGTATAATGGGCCCAGTCCTTGCACATACTTTGTTTGTATGCTGGACAATGCTTATGTGAACTTAAAGTAAGATATAAGCAATAATAACAAAGCTATGACAGAAAAACAAAGGTTGCCGAAAAACTTTAACATTTAAAATAACCTAAGTATAACACCTTGATGACCTTGACTTTGGATATAATGGGCACAGCCCCTGTACATACATTGTTTGTATGCTGGACAATGTTTATGTAAAGTTACAGTAAGATATAAGCAATAGTAACAAAGATATGACAGAAAAACAAAGGTTGCCAAAAAGCTTTAACTTTAAAAATAACCTTAGTATAACACCTTGGTGACCTTGACCTTGGGTATAACGGACTCAGCCCCTACACATACTTTGTTTTTTATACTGAACAATGTTTATGTGAAGTAACAGTAAGATATAGGCAATATTAACAAAGATATGACAGAACAAGAGCTCGTATAACACGAAATGCCCCCCTTGATGCATTCAGTAATTGCACAAGGGACAGAAATTATTTAGTCACTGAGCATAAAAGCTCTACTGTTCTTGGTCAAGGTGACCTTGACCTTTGACCTATTGACCTCAGAATCAATAGGGGTTGTCTGCTGGTCAAGATAAACCTCCCTATTAAGTTTCATGATCCTAGGCCCAACCATTCTCAAGTTTTATCCATACACATTTTAACTGTTCCAGGTCACTGTGACCTTGACCTACTGACCTCAAAATCTTTAGGGGTCATCTGCTGGTCAGTACCAATCTCCCTTTTAACTTTCGTGGTGCTAGGCCCAAACATTCTTGAGTTATCATCCGGAAACCATTAAACTGTTCCTGGTCACTGTGACCTTGACCATTGACCTAATGACCTCAAAATCAATAGGTGCCATCTGCTGGTCATGACCAACCTCCTATCAACTTTCATGGTCCTAGGCCAAATTGTTCTCAAGTTATCATCCTGAAACCATTTAACTGTTCTGGATCACTTTGACCTTGACCTTTGACCTACTGACCTCAAAATCTTTAGGGGTCATATGCTGGTTATGATCAACCACCCTATCAACTTTCATGAACCTAGGCCAAAGCATTCTTGAGTTATCATCCGGAAACCATTTAACTGTTCTGGGTCACTTTGACCTTGACCTTTGACCTACTGACCTCAAAATCTTTAGGGGTCATCTGCTGGTCATGACCTACCTTCCTATCAACTTTCATGATCCTAGGCCCAAGTGTTCTTGAGTTACCATCCGGAAACCGTTTAAATGATCTGGGTCACTGTGACCTTGACCTTTGACCTACTAATCTCAAAATCAATAGGGGTCATCTGCTGGTTATGACCAATGATCATATTAACTTTCATGATCCTATGCCGAAGCGTTCTTGAGTTATCATCCGGAAACGGATTGGTCTACAAACCGACCGACCGATATCTGCAAAACAATATACCCTTCCTTGGGGGTTGGGGGCGGGGGGCATAAAAACAAAGGTTGCCAAAAAACTTTCACCTTAAAAAAAACCTAAGTATAACACCTTGGTGACATTGACCTTGGGTATAATGGGCTCAGCCCCTACACATACTTTGATTGTATACTGGAAAATGTTTATGTGAAGTTACAGTAAGATATAAGCAAAAGTAACAAAGATATGACAGAAAAACGAAGGTTGACAAAACACTTTAACCAAGACAGGTCACGCCGCACCAACGCCGGGGCGAGTAGAATAGTCCCCCTATTCTCCGGATAGTGGAGCTAAAAATGACTTTCATTTCTGTATGTCAAATTCAGGCTTTATTCTGCGTGCTATCCAGATAAATGATGTCTCGCCAGCACTTCAGGTTTATCAAACATGCATAACTATCTTAAGTCAAATAACTCTACCTACATTCTGAACAGTCAAGCTAAAAATGGGACAGGTCAATCAATAAATAAAGGATGCTACAGGCTAAAGTATAAGGGAAAAACTTTAAAAATGTTCTTGCCTGAAAGGATCATTCCTGTGAAGTTTGGTGTAAATCTGCCCAGTGGTTTTCAGAAAGATTTTTTAGAAATTGTTGACACACAACGCACAACAGACATTGAGCGGTCACAAAAGCTAATCTTGAGCCATTGGCTCATGTGAGCTAAAAGAAAATAATTCAGGAACATTTTCCCTATTGAGTTAAAATAGTAAGGCTCCCACATTTACAGAATTTTGTAAAATTATGTTTACACCTTTCAAACACGAAATGATTTTGTTTAAATTGCCTTCAACTACTTCCTTCAGTCACAACTCTGGATGGCATTCCCGATCTATAACAGGGGCCCACAATCGTAAATGCGTTGCTTTTTTCAAATTATAAACAAGAAAAAAATGTCACAAATTCATTTTTTGTAATATTTTCGCAATTTCACAAGCTGTTTTGACATTTTCGCACTACGAATTGCACTGCTTGATGCAAATGTATACGGCGACTCCCTGTTTACTGCAAAAGACAAATCTAATATCTTTAACAGACAGAAAACGTGTTTCAATCAGAAAGACATGGTTGTTCAAAGGATGATCGTTTTGTTTAACTGGATAGAAATTTTGTAAACATTTACCAGTCAAACATGACAAGGACTCATTTAAACATGTTAACATGGAAGCCTTAGTAAATAGAAGAAAGCAATCACAAAAAGATTCGCAACAACTTCTTATTCACAACAGAAAATACATTCTTTTGAAAATAGTATTGAAATGCAACATAATGATCTTTGAAGATTTAGTAAATTGTTTCTTTGGAGAAAAATGTTTGATGAAAACTGAATCATTGATTTCACAATATGCTTTGTTTCTGTTCTTTTTGCATAGTAATGCTGCACTTAAAAAGTTAAGCAACATTTCTACAGCACAACTTGTGCATATTTCTCAAGATTAACAAAAAATAAAAGACCTGATATGATATATTTAGACAATACATGTAATTTTAACCCAATGCCTGTGGTGTATAGTAATACATCAGACTGCAGATATCATGTTACTATTACACTATAAACAATTTGTCTCAAATCTCTTTACAAGGATTCTTAAAACAATAAGTGTGTTTATAGTGACATACAATATCTAACAAGGTTAAACAGTAAAGCTATGCCAAAAACAAAATGAAATTATTGTTTGTTGAAGAACAATTTATCTAAAACAGAAATATAAACATTAGTCTGTGTTCAGACCCTAATATTAACTCCTAAGGCTATTCGAATTGTGTGTAATTATATCCATTTTCTTCTCAAAACACTGTTAATGGTTAATCAAGCCAAGATTGATAAGGTCAAAATATATGTGACTTTTTTAAGATTATCTAATTGGTAGCCATCCCAAAAAGGAAAATACTAAACAGTATCATACAATTTTAAATTCTAGGTTGACTTTTCAAAAGAAATTTAAAAGACTGAGGAGTTGCTTGTTTCTATATGCAGTGAAACGTTTACTAGTGAATTGCTGCTCAATCATGGCATTGATGAATCAGGAATTAACAATACATGATGTGATCATCTGCAAAATTTATCATGTTTAACAAATTTATACATGATACTAATGCCCACCAAAAAGCTAAATTTAGTAAAACCGCCACAGCTTATATATACTATAAATGTGCATGTCAGGGTTAGAATTCAAGAGCTTTTTAGTGAGTATAAAAAATTCCTAACATAACTTGTAGACAAATTTAATCTTGGATACACAAGTAACAGCTGACGACATAATTCATACTTATTCCATATTATACATAATACAACTTTAAACATTCATTATAACTTTTCATACTTTATCAACAAATTACAACTGTGAAAGCACTCTATACAAAATCCATGACACTGTTGTGTGTGTATTTTATACTTACTCAATGACACAGCTGTAGATGCACTTCATACTTATTTACTCCATGACACCGCTATGGAATTACTTCATACTTACTAAAGTATAAAACTGTGGATGTACTTTATACTTGTTCCAAAATACTACTGCTGGCATACCTCATGCATACTCAACTAGATAGCTACATAGACATATTTCACACTGTCACTTACTCAATGACACAAAGTTCTGTTATCATACTTTATAAATACTACACAATACGACTATAGTCAAACTTCATACTTATCCCACCATACATCTGTAGACATACTTCATACTTACTCCACGATACATATGTAGATATACTTCATATTTACTCCATGACATATCTGTAGACATACCTCATGCTTACTCAATGATACATCTGTATACAAGTTTCATACTTATCCCACCATACATCTGTAAACATACTTCATACTTACTCCACGATACATCTGTAGACATACTTCATACGTATTCCACCATACATCCGTAGATATACTTCATACTTACTCCACCATACATCTGTAGACATACTTTATACTTCACAATACAACATACTGTATAGACATACTTCATACTTATTCTACGATATAAATGTGGTTGTACTTCAAAAGTACTCCATGACACAATTGTGAACGCACTTCATACTTACTCCATGACAATGTATTCATAATAATTACCATAGATCTACTTTAATATACTTACTCTCCATTACAACTGCAGTCACACTTCATACTTACTTACTCCACAATATAATTATAGAAATACTTCATACTTACCGTCTTACGCCACAATACACATGCAGACACAAATAAAATATCATGTTGTAGACATACCTCATGCTTAATCCATGATACATCTGTATACAAGTTTCATACTTATCCCACCATACATCTGTAAACAAACTTCATACTTACTCCATGATACATCTGTAAACATACTTCATACGTATTCCACCATACATCTGTAGATATACTTCATATTTACTCCACCATACATCTGTAGACATACTTTATACTTCACAATACAACATACTGTATAGACATACTTCATACTTATTCTACGATATAAATGTGGTTGTACTTCAAAAGTACTCCATGACACAATTGTGAACGCACTTCATACCTAGTCCATGACAATGTATTCATAATAATTACCATAGATCTACCTTAATATAGTATTACTTACTCTACAATACAACTGCAGTCACACTTCATATTTACTTACTCCACAATATAATTGTAGAAATACTTCATACTTACCGTCTTACGCCACAATACACATGCAGACACAAATAAAATATCATGTTGTAACCAGGCAGGGGTGGCAAATTCAATTGTCCGTATTGCCCAGGTTGTCCCAAAGCTTGTACGGACAAGTGAACTTTGACCAGAATTTACTATATTTATAACTATCATACGGACAAGTAAAAAATAGCAATTGATAAAAACGGACAAGCAAGTCAAAATCAGATTTCGCCACCCCTGCCAGGCCGCACACTATGTAAAAACATCATCAATTGTTTGTACCATGTAAAGCACCATGAATGAAGTATAGGTTAATAAATGGGAGAGCGGTGCCTTTACGTCAGTTATTTTATTATTATTTTGTTTTGATATATTCTTACACATAAGAACTCAGATCTCGGGTTATTCTACGATAAACCACGTTTGGGAACTTATTATTTCTTAAATATATATATGCCTTATTCTTATCGATTTCATGGTTCCTATTGATTTCGTGGTTATAGAAACATCGCACGTGCGAGCAATCCGCGTTTTCGAAGTCCATGCAAGTTTTCCGGAAACGCGCATACAGTAACTACGAGTGCAAAATATGCGAGAAAAACAGGTAATTTAACGTATTTATTATTTAATACATGTAAAGTTGCTGATAAGTTTCCATTTTCATTGAAATACAGTGAAAAATACGCCCAATAATAAGTAATATCTTCAATATTTGCCGATATGTTTGACAGAAATCCTACACAGCATCCATCTTATGACGTCACGAAAGGTAGTCAGATACTAAATTTTGCCCGGCATCATCTATAATTCACGAAAAAAGTTGAGCGACACTTAAAATATGGAAACCAATTAAAACTCAATTAGCTCAAATGTGGTCATCTGGGTGCATCTGACTCTGTGCACTGACGTGCATATTGTGAGGAGACACAGCACTTTTCAGTGCCTTTACTTTGTAGAATAAATGCGTATAAATACAATAAAGTACTACAGTGTAAATGTGTTGGTTTCATACTTACTTGAAACTGTTAAAGCCTGCTTAGAGTCTATAAACATTTAAAGCAATTTTAAAAATCGTTTTCCTTCTGCTTAAGAAAATAACAGTACCTGTTTGAATAAATCATTTATCTGAAAGAAACAAACCTAGAATTTACCAAATTTGCACCATTAATAGTAGGGACCACAAACTTTTTATTGCGCAGTATATTTTTGGATGGAGAAATCCGTGATGCTATTTATAGACGAGCCAATCGCAGCCACAAAATCGATAGGAAAGCATCTGTGTGATTCTGATAATGGAGGTCACGATGTAAAAGGTCAGTAACCTTGAGAAAAACGATGTTTTTGTTTGTTTTCGATGTTCAACGTTCTGAGTTAATTGTTTTGCTTCACTATTACAAAAAAACAAATTTGACTGACGAGATGTGCAACGCGCATGCGCAAATTTAACAGTTAAGAGCCACGAATTCGTAGGAATAGGGCATTTATATGGGAAACTTACTTTTTTTCATCCATTCAGTGCCAAGCTTGACATGACAGGCAGATTCTGCTAGGTTGCACTGCACCATAAGTACTTCATACTATAATTTGCAAGAGACTGAGAGTTGGTGGTCACCAGGTTTTGCCTCAGGCTGTGGAACCTCCGCTCATATCAAAATAGCCGCTAATGGCGCTATCTGAATTCTTTATCAGAAGTGGATGAAGATATTCCTGGTTTGTCCCGCAGCCAGGCAGTGAGCACACAATGCTAAGTTCCATTAGATTAGTTCATCTTTATTGTCCAAAGAGCGTAAAAACAACATTATCTCAATATCTGTACCCATCATTTTCATTGGGCTAGCAACTAAAATAATGTCACCTGGATACGCACATCTTGAACGTTTGTTAAACCGAATGACTCAATTTCCACCAGCACATTACTTTATCTTGACGTTTCATTGTAGATTTTACATAATGTAACATTCTTCTAAACATAAAAGTATTAAAAAGATGACAACTTCATCTGCGGCGCTTCCTGCTCTGCCTTTACGGAATCAGTATGGTATCGCATAGATCTATCATGATTGCCCTTGATTGGAGAGGTCTATCAAGACCTCTCCATAGTGTTGGCTTTCAAACTAGAAGAATTCAGACTAATCTACTAATTTTACGGCGTTAGATTCCACTTTCTAGCGCAAATTACGGTGAGCCAGTCTAAAATGGTACAATGCGCTTGCGCACGAGTAAGCTTTAAAATCCTCTAAGACGAAATTAACTGTTCGTTTAAAATAAAGAAATATGGTGTAATACTATTGTTATAAATGTTGGAAACGGTTCAGTTATTAACAAAACAAATATAGAGATATATATTAACTATTCTTTATTCGCAGTATTCAAAGATATGCATATGAATTGAATCACGTTAAAATGTATTTCGTTCAATTAAATGAACTTATTGTTTAACTGGTGGGTTCGTTTGCCCCATTCGGAAGATCTGCCGGAATAAGAAGAGTTCTTCTGAGCTTTTGTGTCTTCCGCCCGATAGTCGGAGATGTTAATCACGTGATCAAAACAAGGTGGCAATTCGACATATATTCCTTACAAACTGAGTTATAAACTAAAACAAATAAAATGTTTGGAATTTCTTTTTCAAATAGCACATTAACAATAAAAATCTCTGAAAAAAAAAAAAAAAAACCATTTAAAAAAGAGAATGATATATTTTTTTCACTTCCGGCAGACGTCTGTTCGATTGGGATTTTCTTCTAAGCTTTTCTAAAGCTTCTCAGAAGCTATTCTCTTGGGCCCAAACGAACGGGGCAGTTGACAAACAAGCCTGTCCGGAAAGGTTCTCGCATTAATGGTAAGATGCTAATTTGGCAGCTTTCACCATGGCCAAGTTCAGTGTACAATTATTGCAGTAGCTTTTGAACCTTTTTAAATAAAATTCAGTATTAACTAGGAAATGCTTGGGCCCTTAATAGGTCACAGTGACCTGCAGCAGGGAAACTCGTCTATAGCACAACCTATCATATAACCAGAGACAATAATTAGACAAAATTGTTATATATGTGTCTGATATAACTTTAAAAGGAGCAACACTGGACCTCTCTTAGGTTTCTTTTTTAAAAGAAGCCTACTTGTTCAGTCAGTGCTTAGCCTTTGAAGTGACCTGTCATTTGTCTTTCTTGTCAGTAATGTGTCAGTGCGCTGCTTGAATTGTTGTGGATGTAATTTCGCGTGTATGTCATCCATTTGTAAACAAACGCTCAATTCGGAACAACTCTGTTTCCATCCGATGTTCATTTTCAGTGCCGTACCTGTACCGGATACGGTGTTCGGAAATAGTATATTTTTAATGTAGATCTATACATGGTAAAAAAAAAGGTTTTTATGTGTCACAACTTTTATTAAACACGCTATATATACACCAAACCGCTGTCATTGCTTGATAACAAGCTGAACTTCTTAATTAGCCTATGTTATCAAACGTGTTTTATTTTTTTCTTGCATACCAGACGGGGATTCCGGTATTTTTATCGGTGCTGGAAAAATCCATCTTACATCCCGGGACTCTCGTGCTGTAAATGACGGATTACGAACTATATATGTAGCAATTTACATTTTAATGTAGGAATAATACACGTTTTTTTGTGTATTAACGTCTGCAGAAGACCGCGGGATTGTTTGTGACCGAGACCGAAGGTAAAGGTCACAAACATATCCCAAGGGCTTCTGCAGGCGTTAATACACAAAACAAACGTGTATTGTCGCTATTCTTGCATAAAAAAAACATTACACGACGACTAAATGCATTGTTTTCATATGTGATGACTTGACGATTCCGGTACATTTTTTATTTACCATTCTTGTTGTTCTTGGAAACGGTAAACATGTTTTAAATATTCATAACCAGGGCACACATAACAACAACACTACTAAAAGCGTGATTTGAAGGTTTTTGAGCATCTTATTTTTACTTTTAGTTATTACAAACGTTACATTACACATAATTTTGCATATAACTAAAAAATTTGATAAACAGGAACACAATTATTTTAAGAATAACAACTTTACATTCGAATTATTTTGAGTACGAACAAACAGAGTACGGATGAGTACGAAGCTAGTGACTAGCTTTCGAGGTTTATTATATGAATTCTGCGAACAATCAGGTAAAAACAAACCGACTGATACTAACAAAATCATTAATATAATACCTAAAAACGGGCAATAGCACAAGTTACGCGCGATACTTATTTATTCACAGTTATTTACAATAACTGAACAGACGCTTTGTAAAGGGAGTAAACTCTAAGAGAAGCTAGTGCGTACATTGATGGGGGCAGTACGTTTGGGGTTGGAAACTGATACAGCTTAACATACTATGGATTACATTGTATCTATAATGTTACAAGAAGAGGTTATTATGAAAGAAACAAGATGCAGATGCCAAATATCAGTCTGCGCAGAAATACATACATACGTCCCTAGCAAAGCATTTCAAAAATAAAAATCATGTATTAACAGCACGTGAATTGCCTTGTTTGCACATGATTTTTCTCCCGTTTATACATGGGCGGATCCAGTGAAAAAAGTAGTTTTTATGCAAGAATTCATAAAAACAAAATAAAAATCCGATACCTTGACAGTTCCTCTTCTTTCCTTATAATATATTTCTCGATTCAAAAAACGTTATTTTATCAAAAATTCATAACGTTACGCTGCAACTGATAAAACAAAACCGGAACTAAACATTGTTATTTGTCTTTGAAACGTCATGACGTCTTTCCTGTTTACGGACGTTGGTTTCCCGCGCTTTGTTTAAATACGCAGCTAGAAGAAATAGTTCTAAAAAAAGCCGTTCGATTGATTTTATTTCTATTTTTATTTCTTTAATATGGTATGCAAGAAAAAGATTCTGTCACTGGTTGTAGGTGCTGATGGGAATATCCGGCTCTCGGGTAACTGTTTACGCGGTTACTCGGCTGGAGCCTCGTAACCGCCTAAACAGTTACCCTCGAGGCCGGAAATTCCCATCTGCACCTACAACCGGTGAAAGAATCTTATATTCTTTGTAACTTACGTTGTAGTCGGTCGTCATATGATAAATATTTTGACATTTGTATTCTTATTGCAATTAGTGCTGTATTTTCAAACTTACTCATATCCGTTCGTGTTGTTATTTCACAGTGTGGCAGTATAATGGAACCTTTCTTAAAGAACAGCTATCAGATAAAAGTTAATTTCTTTAAAGTTCAATGCGGAGATGTTTTTTTCTTTCTTTTTTTTTTGTTTAAAGTGGTTTTCTAATGAGAATAATTGCTACATAAGTTAGCAAAATATTTAATATAATTACATGGAAATTAACAGTCGGACTGCCTTTAAGGTCATTCACTTTTCACGCGGGTTAGGGGCCTAATAGCTGTACAACTTCATGAGTTAACATGGATGTTTTTCAATTGCGACACCAAAATTTCTCAAAGTTGGATGAGTTTCCGGTTTTCAAGGATTCCTGTTAGTAGCGGTTTCAGTGTATTTTACTTGTCTCAATTCTCTTTACAAATCTAGATCTAGATTGTGCTGACGCTATGAAAAATATTGAACTGTTTCATTAATTTCGACACGGCAATGTTCAACGACACTCGACATTATATCATGTCGTGGAATTGTCGATCGACTGTCGACATAAAATGCTTAGCCACGACACACGACATTCAACGCGACACACAACAACGAGCAACGACACACGACAGTCTATCGCTCAAATATCGCAGAATTATCGCATGTCGAGGTTATTTAATTAGATCAAATGTTGTTAATATTTTGCTTTCAGAAATTGGTCATTTTCAATCAGATATTACGACAAAAGTACTAAAGATATATTAATAGATATTACATGTATTTGTAGAACTATTCAAGAACTATTTCATAAAGGCTCAAACCCGACCATAAGAGTCGTACGGGCTCGAACATGGGTGCCATGTCAAAAAGCAAAGAATGCACGACAATACACCTTATTTTTCTAAAAAAAATTTTTTTACATCAACTAAGGCTCTGAAGTACCACGCTTTGGTGTATATCAATTATTTCTATTGAAATAAATAGTTTCAGTAAGTTTTGTCTGTCTGTACGATCTGTAGACTGGCGATAGGGACCATTTAATTAACGCTGATTCTGGTCGCATTTTTTCGAAAAATTCATCAATTTCATTTTATTATAGAAACGTTAGGAATACGTTATAAAACTGAAATTTCTTTTAATAAGTAGTTGGAAGTATAGTTTAAACGAATATGAAAACAATTTTCTTCTTCGACGGACACGCCGGGAACATTTCCTGCATGAACTTTAACCTTTTTGACTTAAAATATTAGCCGTAAAATAAGGAAAAACTGCGTATAAAATATTTATTTTGGGTAAATAACTGCAAGTAAATACTTGTTTTGATAGAAAATGACAAAATCTGAAAGTTTGTGAAAGAACAAACAACATATGTTCGTCCGTCTGTACGTAATTTAGGATAAAAGCTGTATTTCCGTAATTTTCTATACGGCAAACGTCCGTGTTTCTCATTAACTTCAAATAATTGTAGAATGTTCCAGTAACAAGATATGTTTATGAAATAACTTTTATGATTAAATCTAATACATTGTGTAAAGAGATATATAATTTGTATATTTTTACCGCCGACAGTTTCGTCGTGGGGCCGTCTTAAAATGTATCATTTTTCGTGAAAATATGCATTCTTTATAATTATATTAAATAGAGAACAGAGGAGTGAGCCTTGTCAGAGGAGTCATATCTTTATAACCTGATGTCTGATTTTAATAAATGATACATTGTTGCAAAAGGCAAGCCAGTCCCTAGAGAAAACAGGTCAAGTCGGGTTCGAACCCGGTCAGTTAGGGGTCAAGGTCATAGATCAAAGTCCGGTAATATTCTCAAAATGTGAACTATTCTGTAGCGATTAGATGCCAAAGAAGATCTTTCTAGCAGTATATAGCGTAGCCGCAACTTCGGTGGTGTGTGTGTGGAGGTGTGTGTGTGGAGGTGGGGTTCCAGGTCGCAAAATCGTCCGATTTTTGTTTTTGTTACAGTATCAAGTTTCAAGGAAAACAGAACATAGAATTATACCGAGAACTCATCAAAGTGCACGATTTGCGCCTTTAAAAAAAGTTCTTATAGTAGGGTGACTATAGCCAGAAAAGAGGCCTATTTCAAGGAGTAGGTGGTCACAAAAGTATAACAAAGGATGTTATATACCAAAATGTTGGCAAATGTGTGAAGTTTATGATTTTGGCAAAAATATATTTTTCAAGTTAGTGCGGGCCGAGAAATCCAAGATGGCGTCCAAGATGGCCGCCGATTTTGTGAGATGTGACCAATATTAATTAAAATAGATCTTTCCTTTCTAAAATGTATAAAATATTAACATTTTTTCAAATATCATACAAAATATAGTCGGTTTAAAATTTCTGTCAATAAAAGAGTATTGTATGGTTCAAGGTCAAGGTCAAATTCAAGGTCAAACCCTTAATTTAGTCGAAAAAGTGTATTTTGAGTATATATCATTTTCATATTTTTCTTTGTATTTTGATTTTTCTGTTATCTATCATCACACCAAGCAACAACAATGTATGTCAAGTATTTTCTACATAGCAGAACTATCTCCTGTTGGTTACTATGGAGGAATTCAATATGGCATCCAAGATGGCTGACATTTTCGCAAAAAATGTGCTTGTAAACAATAAAATATTACATCTTATTTCTTTCACTTTATCTAATATGAAATATTTCAGCTAAAAGGCAGGAAATAAAAAAAACTCAAAATCTCCAAGAATGTTTTTAGAGTGTTCAAGGTCAAGGTCAAATTCAATGTCAAATTCAAGGTCAACACTATCAATGGCGCCTTTTTGCATTTTGAGTACATATAATAAATACTTTCATTAAAGGGAAAGGCAACGTCGTTCTAATGTTAATTTTGTCAGCTGGGATTTCTTAAATTTAAAGAAGTGAAAGAATTTTCAAAATCAGGATGACAAGGAGAAAGTTACGAGCATTTAAATACTTGGTCCATTTGGCGGCCATTTTGTTTCCATGGCAACAAAAAACAAAATGGCGGATTTATTAAATATTTAGATTCACATTAATTTTGTACTGCATTTACTTATTTCTGTAAAATAATTTCTCTACTTTTTCCAGCTTTAATGAAAGAAAATATCATGTTTTACACCTTATACTCAAGAGACGTAAGAAAATTATTAGCCTTTTAAAAGGTTATATTTGCTAAATAAAGTATTCAGTAGTGTATAAATGACATAATAAACACACTAAAATTGCTGCCTCCATTTAAAACCATTTTCTTAAATTTCAAACTACCATATCTTTTTCAATAGTTGTCCGTTTCTAAAAAATAGTTCAGCGTTATGAAAGACTTGATGATGGCTTTCATATAAAATTAACATTAACATTAATTTTCAGGCTTTCCCTACCCCTTTAACTTTGACCAGAAGAAAATAAACAGCAAAGAATAAATTGTTTGAAATTTTCACAGACATTTTTGAGAAACTTCAAGGTTACAACTCAGATTCAATGCTAAGTTGCTGAAATGTCATTTTGATGGCCCATGTGCCAAAGACCCCGGGAGGCATATAGTATCTAACAGTCTGTTCATCACTCTGTTTGGTATATTCAGCTCCACTTACAGTGTTCATCCAATTCAAATAAAACTGTGTATGTCAACATGAAGTAGGCATGTACATATATAATTTGTCAGAACTTTCATTTTTATTATTTTTGAGTTTTAACCCATTTTTCTGGATATAGCCCTATTACAACTATATAAGTACCATGTTTATATCTCTTCTTTAGATACACAATCCAATTAAAACTATGTACATGTCACCAGCATGATCTGGACATGCGCATATAATCAGGACTTATTGTCCAAGTATTTTTTTTTAACTTGGCCACATTAGAACTACTTCAGTACCTTCTCTACTCTTCTTGTACAGTTTCATTCAGATTCAATTAAAATGTGGTATACATCGTCAGCATTAAGCGGATATGCGAATATTGTCAGAATTTTCATGTCCAAATATCATTTTTCTAATTATGACTATTTTAACAATATTACAACTACATTTATACATAGTATAATATGCACTGAACTCTACTAACAGTTTCCATCCAGTTCAAATGGAATTTTCTTGGTTTCCGTCATCAGTATTAAGTCATCATTCTTGTTAGCATGTAAGATACACGTTTTTCAGTAGCTTCATAGTAATTTGATAAATTGTGTTATTTCAGTGCCTCATAAAGTAAACTGTGTTATGTAATTAATAAAAACATACAAATAATTAGTAACATTTGTTAAATAAGTAGAGTTAATGTAGAATCTTGAGAAAATTGCAGGTGAAATGTGAAATTTTATTTTTAATGTTTTTGCTAAAATTTCTGTTAGTGTTCAGGACTATTTTACAGATTATTTATGGGTTATTTTATGTCATTCAGCAAGAACATATACAATTATTGTGTTTCTTTTTCACTTGACCCCTTTTCTAGTAAACATATGATATAACTATTATTTTCTGATACATTATGTTATTTAATCAGTAAGTTACAGACCTATTAATTCAAAGGTTTGACAAAAGTCAATTTGTCTATGGGGCTGACGAGGCTATAACGTTTGCTTGATCGGCTACTAAAATTAAAACAAATGTATGGGTTTGTGTCTTTTATGACATATATGAAATGTCAGAACATTTTAGCTGGACTATTCGACTATTCGAAGAATAGTCTAGCTATTCTACTCACCCTGGCGTCGGCGTCACACCTTAGTTAAAGTTTTGCATGCAAGTACATATGGCTATCATTTAAAGGCATATAAAATCTAGCTTTGAAAGTTATTTTTTCTTTTAAAAAGTAAAGTACCAACCTCACTGGGTCAAGTCCAATAACTCTGACATGTATTTTGACCAAATAATGCCCCCTTTTGGACTTAAAAATGTCTGGTTAAAGTTTTACATGCAAGTTACTATCTCCAAAACTAATACAGATATTAAATTGAAACTTCACATGTGTCTTGTCTTTGGGGTCATAAAACTAGGTGATAGCATCAAGAGCTATAACTCTGACATGCATTTTGGTTAAATTATTCTCTTTTTTGGACTTAGAAAATCTTGGTTAAAGTTTTGCATTCAAGTACATATAGCTATTACTTAGAGGCATATAGCTCTGCAACTTATTTTGTTCTTTTCTAGGTCAATTATCAACCTCACTGGGTCAATTCCAATAACTCTAACATGTATTTCTGGCAAATTATGCCTCCTTCTGGACTTTGAAAATCCAGGTTAAAGTTTTGCATGCAAGTCCCTGTCTCCAAATCAAAAGAAGATATTGAATTGAAACTTAACTGTATCTTCATGGTTATAAAACTAGGTTATAACATCAAGTCCCATAACTCTGACATGCATTCTGGACATAATGTCTCCTGTGAACTTAAAACTTCTGGTTAAGTTTTGCATGCAATTTACTATCTCTAAAACTAATGCAGATTTTGGATTGAAACACATTAAGGGTAATATTCCTGCTTCTGGGACAACAATTCGAATAGTCGAGCATGTGTTGTCTTACCTCTTGCTAAAACATGGTGAACATTTTTCGGATTTGGTGTTTTGGTGAAGGTAATGGATACTAAAAAATGAAAATGTTGTGGGTAAGATAGTTGGAGAATGAAGTGCATTGCAAAATGGTATGATAGTCACAATAACTCAAACTCTAAACAGTAAAAAAGTAAGTATATGTAAATCTGTTTACAGGTCTTTTTTAACCAGTATATCAATGTAAGTTTGAACTTTAGAAGAAAGTTTTATTTTGTCAATAAAGTATGCAGGTTACTAGAATTTATTTTATCTGGGCCTGCAATCGTTTGACGCTAACCTGGAAATGATTTAGATTGTCTGCCTTTGCTATTCAAGACATGACTGTGTCTTATTAGTGATGGTGTATATTCAAATAGGTTAGATACTGACATAATACTTTTCCCAAAAGACCGACTTTGTTTTCGGTATCTCAGAAACCAAGGGCCTTTTGCTCCATTTCTTTCAAATAACCAATTTGATCATACAGGACTATTCCATTATTATACTACGCAGCCTATCCCTCAGATTGCACTGATCTGGAAATAACTCTTCAGATTATTCAAATATCTATACACATTTTAGTCTGTCAGCTAACTTCCCAAACTGTAAGCACTACCTTAGCTGTCTGCCACAACAAAAATAACAAATAAAGTGAGATGTTTGTCCATACCCCAACTTGTTTTCACTGTAAGGTAAAATGATACTTGTTAAAAATGCAAGACTAGATGGGCTTTCATATTGACTTGTGTTGGGTGTTGGGGAGCACATCATCGAGGGAGGGAGTATGCATACTATTAAACATCACCAAGAAACACAAGATAAAAGAAACTGAAAGAGTAAACAATTGTTTTTCTGAGAGTGTATATTACAAATAAAACCCAAGTTGCACAACTTCAAAACATTCCTGTAAAGTTTCAAGATTCAATTTCAAATAATTTTGAGATATGTTTGATGAAGTTTGTATGTTTTTATGCATATTTTTTACAAAACAATGTTAAGAGCCATAACCCTGGTCTGGCAGCGTGAAATATCAAACAAAATGTTACATGCTATATAATACTTTTTTGATGTTTTAAGACTCTTTTATACCCTTTATGCTTATTTTGACTGAATCAGTTGTAATTCGTCGGGTCTGCAAGAGGAAAAACACCAAACATTACCTCGGGTACACAAATACACTACACTAATATATATTATATAATATTTCTTTAAGATTTCAAGATGTAAGATCAATTTCTTTTTTGAGATACATGTGAAACTACCTTTAAGGACAGACGCAGACAAAGGTATATCGAAGTGCATCCATTCTAAAGAAAAAAGTAGAGAATGGCAAAATAAAAGGGATTATTATGTTGGTAGCAAAAAAAGTCCAACAGCTTAAACATGTTAGGATCATTCTTCTTTCGTTAAATGTATCTAGAGGCTGTAAAGAGGCGTATGTGTGATATTATATTGCTTCCAAAAATCAGCATATTGCATTACCCCTTTGCAGTGCTTCATAAAGGGAGTCATTAATATCATGATAACACAGTTTTTAAGACCAAGATTTTATGCTCCTGCACCCCAATAATTTGGGTGCCATTAAATTTACTTTTGGCTGTATGTCTGTCCGTCCAAACTTGTAGTATCCATTTACCCTCTCTACTGCCCGTCTCCCAACAACCACTCCCGCATCAACCCAAAGTAACATGAAAGTTTAGCCTTTCATTGCCAACAATTTAAACACGACCAGAGTTGTTTTCTATTAAAACCGACACAAAACGGACTCATATCTGATATATGTCGTCAAGGATGTACATAATTATCCTTGATTTCGCGTTGGAATCAAAATGATATGTAACGTAGTTTCATGACATGATTTTCTGTTTGCGTATTAATACATCACTTGGACTGTGCTCTTGCGACATATTTCCTTTGCATCTGAACCCAAAACCATGATTTTATTCAATGATAAATTGCTGTTTGGGACATATTATTTCTTAAATAACATGACCGTATAGTGACAGGGAGTTGGGGCACCAGTGTCTTATATGGACACGCATCTAGATCAGTTTTACAGTGCTTAAGAACAATGGTATTTGGAAAGGGCCAGTTCAGTTTTTCCATATTTTGTGTAAGTGCTAAAAGGATATCAAGTAAACACACCAATATCATGTTGATATGGAGAAAATCGCTGTAATCAATGAATTTTGTAAAATTAAAATGTTTGAAGTTAATGAATGAAAAGAAGAAAAAAACAACACATATTTTACTTTGCTTAAATATCTCCGTAACAGTTTATGAAAATGTCGGCCATCTTGGAGGACGCCATCTTAGATTTTCCTAGGAATGTACTAGTAAATTTATGTTATTAACACAGTATATCACTGTTTTTGCTGTTGCTTTCAACAACAACAATGGTAAAAGTTAGAAGTATTCACTTGCTATGAAAATGTAGGTAATGATATCATTCAAGTAAATCTGTGAAAAGATCCTGCGGAAGCAAAGAACGTAAAATGAAAAAGACACAGAAAAAATGAAAAATTCAAGATTTGACCTTGAAGTTGACCTTGACCTTTTACTTTCTTGTAATCAGTCTTGTCGGCAGTTTAAAATATGTTCACCCGTTTTATAGTTTTAACTAAAATGCTTTGACCATGGAGATATTGAGAACCATATGAACTAAATAGTTATTATTTTGCTTTTTAAGATGATGTCGGCCATCTTGGACGCCATCTTGGATTTCCCTTTTGTAATCTTTTTTTTTTTAATTTCTGCTATTAATGTATTATAGCATACCTGTTAGTGTTTCTTTAAATGACAATAAATAACACAATTTTCCAATTGCATTAAAATAAAGGCAACAATGTGTACATAAAATACCTAGAAATTACTAATTTTAGGTTTGACCTTGAATATGACCTTGACCTTGAAACTTTTTTAGCACTTTTTTCTGTTTTTATTCTTTTTTAACATTTTCATTGATATATATGAAATATAAGCTGTTTATTTTATTTAAAACTTAAAAAAAGATTTTAAGATTAATTTGATCATATTCGAAAAAAATGGCAGCCATCTTGGACGCCATCTTGGATTTCTCGGCCCGCACCAACTTGAGAAATGTATTTTTGCCAGAATCATAAACTTCAGACATTTGCCATCATTTTGGTATATAACATCCTTTGTTATACTTTTGTGACCACCCCATGTCCATTTTTGCCCTGAAAGTCACCCTACTATTAGGGGAGATCCCCTAATTTGCCAAAGCCCACGCACCGAACCGCTTTGTCTGTTTATACATTTTACTGCTTGTCCGAAAAATAAAGTTTTAACATTTAAAGGGGCTAAAAATCGCATCTTAAACTCATTAGACTGAAGTTAAAATTACAAAATCTTTATGATGGAGATCCCCCAACTCCACCCTCGTGATTTATGACCCGCGCTGCATATATTTTTGTACATTGATTTATCAGTCATTTCCATCTCTTTGGTGGTAGGCCATTCCATCCAAAAAAGGCCGAAACGCGCAAAATCACATGTAGCTCTAGTTTTGAACCGTTCCCGGAGGAGTATGTTGTACAGACCGTCCTTGTCGCCGCCATTTTGTTTTCATAATGCAATAAAATATGTATATGGTTTTCATATCAAAAACATATGGTTTTCATATGGACAATATTTCATATTATCTTCTTATGTTAATTGTTTCATATGAGTAGCATATGAAAACCGTCATATGAAAATCATATGAAATATTACATATGAAAAGCATATGATCGTGTTACGATATGATTATCATAGGAAATTCATATGAATTTCATATGGTAATCATTTCATATGAGAATCATATGTTGCGAAATTGGCTATGTATAAAATGGCAGGCCATAATAAATTTGTTCGCTAAACCCTTACACTTATATTTCTTTCTATATTGTTTTACCGTTTCTTTCCATGGATAAAGATTTTGTATTTTACAGATATATATTTTACTAGCACTTGGGCGACTTGAAAACTTTCTCACAATGAAACTGCATTCCATATAATTTTGCGTAGCACTTGTTTGGTACTTGCGGCATATTTCATTATTTTATTCGACATTTCGATAGTTTGACCTTATGTATATAAACGACTGAAATGGATATAGTAAATGACTTAGCCTAAAACCCTGATTTATTCAACGATGTGAAGTACAGCTGTAGCAGCAGTAGGAGCGGTACTGCTGTACTATCAACTTCACACCGATGATTTATTCAGCTATAAGGTACATGTTGCTCTTATACATTTGAATTAGATAACTGATTTAGTGATCAAACAATGCGACAGACATTTTTGTATGATTTTTCTGATAAGGATTTTTACATGGTGCAGACATGAAATAAATAAATATTGAAACAAGTGTATATCGATTCAGTAAACTGACGTATTTATTTTGGGCGCCAGTCGTCTTAATAATCTGACAGAAATTAAAAACACCTCATTTTTATTTTATTGAAATATAATTTACTGTATTTTTGTCGTTATTCGTTAAGGTTTAGCGGCCGTTTAACCCCCTGAGGTTACTATGTTTAAAAAAACACAACAACTTAATTTGTAAATATTGTCGTTATTGTTTGTCATTGCAAAAAAATCAGATTTTCGCATTGAAGTATTTAATGGGCTTTTAAACTATGTTTTTGGTATCGGTTGGATACTTTGACTCACACTTTTCTCTTTAGGTTAAATATAAAATTGCATATATAATTATATATATTCATTGCAAAAAATTCAGATTTTCGCATTGAAGTATTTAATGGGCTTTTAAACTATGTTTTTGGTATCGGTTGGATACTTTGACTCACACTTTTCTCTTTAGGTTAAATATAAAATTGCATATATAATTATATATATTCAACGCATTTTTCTTGTTACACTAACACAATGTTAGGTCATATGGTGGCTTGCCAACATTATTTGTGAAGACCCCATGTGCCCCTCCAGGCATTATTTTAGGCACGGGCGGACTTCCGGTTAGAATTACTAGCTATCCACAGGCCAGCTTGATGACTACCTCTCATGACTACCTGACCAACGCCCGAAGTTAAAGATTTTAGGGGTGGGGGGTAAAGATATTCGAAATCAGCGGTCATGACCACTTGCCATGGATGTTTTATAAACTGTTCCCTTTTTATACACTAAATGAAATCTATTCACGATTTGTCACGTAAAACAGTTTTATCTTTATCTAAACAAATAAACTTTTATCAAGAAGTTGAGGTTATGTGTTTTCACCAGATAACAAACACAACGCCGGTGATCACGCGGTTATATTTTAAGCAGATTTACGTAAGAATTGTAACTGTAGGCAGCTATGGAGACTTTATGTAAAGAAGTGGACGAGAAGATTCGTGTCAATTTGGAAAATGAGGAAATACAAGACATTAGAAAGGCTGTTGACAAAATGGTCGAACGATTTGTCGAAGCTCTGCATGATATCAATATGGAGATAAAGGTAAGATGTATAGGATTTACAACTGCTAGATTGTTTCTGACATTCAAAATCACAGTGCAGCTTGTTTGCACCGGGAAAATCGGTGGTTCTACCAAGGTGACCTTCAGTGACTTGTATATTGTTATATTATGTTTTATTGTACAAAATGGCTACAGGGAACTATGAGTTGAATGATACTATACAATTCAGAGCAGTACGTTCATTAAGATATAAAAAATATTTTTCGTGCGTTTATACGGGTATAAAGCACATTGAGACGTGTTTCAAATCCATGAACCGCGCTTAAAGTTTGCTCTACTTTTCTATGCAATCAGAGGGCCAGATTTTTCAAAATATTTGAACAATATATCACATAAAGTACTTTTTGGTCATTTTATGGCATAAAATATGTCACGTATTTTCTCTTGATTTAGGTTCATCATATTTTATTGTACATATATACAGAAACACAAACAGCAATCACATACATCAAATATGTCATATATACAAATGGGTTGGGCCAAAAGTTATGACAACATTATCGAGGGCCCTCCCTTGATAATTCGGTAATTATTATGCAAATAAGCAGGTTACGAAAAAACACATGCAAAATGAGAGAGTTCAAAGTAAACACACAAAAACAGAAATAAACTTAATTGATCATGGCTAAATATCCAGTTAAAACTGAAAACAAAAACAAACTGTGGAGCTAGTATAACAAAGTTAGTTTGCATAAATGTCTGCAACTAGACAGAGTATGTAACCCCAATTTAATGTCAACCTACCATAAGCAGTTTTATTTTCTGATTGATAATCCACCAAAAATTCACAAAATAAAAGTGTAGTCACGTGACAAATGAAATTTCCATTTCACGCTGTTTTAATTTATATAACACCAATGTAAATGTAAACATTCCCGGGTGATAGTTCTGCACTACAATTTATTCTTTACTCCATTTTCATTGATTATGTAGAAGTCTTCACACAGTTTTTGTTTTACAGAGACCATAGTCTGAAAATACACACTTTTAGAAACTATCCAAATACACTGCCTCATGCGCATTGAGAAATTTAGTAACTATCCCAACAAACCTTGTTAGTAGTCTAGTTTGATTTAGGTTCGTTCATATGATGATTAGAAACTCTAAAACAAGCAGTGGATATAGATACTTGATTTGCATTAACGTTTCAAAAGACGCTTAAGGGGATAGGTTACCTTGATATTTGTCTATGAGCATGACCAACCGGAAGCTAACGTGACGATTTACGACGAGGTTTACGACAAACTAAATGTGTTTGTATATCCATTCTTCTGAAAGATAATCATGAACCTGTCTCCGATCTGATGCTTCATGGTTAACTTTAATAATGCATAAATTGCCACAGAAACGCTTCAAAACATTGTTGACTTAAAATGACGTAATTGACGTTACGTGTCAGTTACCACGCAAAATTAATAGCTTTTATTTTGAAAGTACGTAATTCTGTGCATTTTCTTTATTTAAACTATTTTTAAACAGCCGTTATTTGCTGAATTATAATTTATGAGTCGTTCGCTCTGAATAAGAATCAATATTTTGCTTCTTTCATGTAGTTATCTTGAAATGTTACGCGGAATGTAAGAAAATTGATGATGGCAACTGATGTTATTGGGAATATAGTTGGACGAAAGGTTACTTATTATGGCCATTTTCAAATAGAAATCAGGCAGTTTGATTTGTAATACTTACTTTTCAGTTTCCGTTGATGATTTGCTACTTATATACTAAAACTAAGCTCTAAAATTGTTCAAATTTCATGAGAAAATTGTGGTTTCTTGAGTTAGATTGATATTACCATGGAAACGAAGCCCGTGACCTATATATCTTAATGTAAAATTCAAAAGCGTTGACACTGGTCTATTTAAGGAAGACCGCGTCAGCTGTTTATTTGCATTTCAACAATATCCATGAGGCTTATAGCAACATGCAGAACGATTTTTCCATAAAAATGTCAGACGAGTGGTACTGCTGTAAGTACTTTAAGCTGTTAAATTTGTTTTTAATAAATGCAAATAACACGGAAATATTACTTACGTTAGAAATAAGATGTTTTAAAGCTACATTAACAAGAAAGGTAATTTTATTTTATTTTTTTTTATAAGAAATTACGATAAAAAGCAAGATATAAGCTATTGTAAACATATCTGTTGCCATGGTTACCTTAAATTTTAGGAAAAATAGGGTACCATGTAAAGTGCTTGGTATGTTGCTAATAATATTACCCAAATATTCCATGTTGGTCATTAACAGAATGGCACTGAAGCAGTCGAAAAAACCCGTTTTCATACATAGTTGTTTAAAAATGAGAGAAAATGCGTTACCATAGGAACACGAGCCCCGCGACATATACATTTTAAGCTTATATTTGAAAGCTAACGCGCATACTAGTAAAATTATCAATTATGCAGACTTCTACGGATAACAATGAAACTGAAATACACTGAACAGTGTTAAATATCCGTTTTTTCCTTCTTTCAATATAAAATACTGTGACGTCTGTGGGTACACTTACAAGTTTTCGTAGTTTCATGCCAAATATTCATGCCTGATTTATAAACATTGTAGGATGTCTTACAGAAATACTGACATCTTATTTTGACTAATACATGTATAATGTTTACGATTATTTTAGCTACCAGACCGGATTTGTTACCATCTAATTTGTATCTAACAGGCTCGGGTACCAACCAATCCCTCGGGAATCTGCAGATGTTATAACACAAAATGAACATGCGCTAACGCTATTCTAGCATAAAACGCGTAAAAACTGATAAATGGATACAATGTCTCTCAACGTCATTAATTTTCCACGAAATGCGCCGGAATGTCTGAGTTGTTTTTTACGTTGACGTCATTTCGTTTTGAATTATCCGTTTTGGTGCCGAATGACGTCTACGCTTTGCCACGGAACGCGCATATATATAAAGATGTTATAACAGCACGCGAGCGCGAGAATCTCTCTGTTTACACACGTTTTCTGTCCTGTTAAAACATCCCCGAAAAGTGACAAGAACAGCAGTGTTATGCTAGAATGTAGGGATAACTCATGTTTTTTCATGTTATAACGTCTGCAGAATCTCGAGGGATTGTTTGGTGCCCGAGCCCGTAGGGCGAGAGTACCAGTGTATCCCGAGGGATTATGCAGATGTTATAACACGAAATGAACATGCGCTAACGCTATTGTAGCATAAAACGAGGAAAAATACTAATAAATGAATACATCCTACCTCAACGTCATTAAATTTACATGAAATGCGCGGGAATGTCTGAGCTGTTTTTTACGTTGACGTCATTTCGTTTTGAATTATCCGTTTTGGGGCCGAATGACGTTTACGCTTTGCCTCGGAACTCGCATATATAAAAGGTGTCATAACAGCACGTGAGCGCGAGAATCTCTCTGTTAACACACGTTTTCTCTCCTGTTAAAACACCCCCAAAATGTGACAATAACAGCAGTTTTATGCTAGAATGAATCTTCAGACCTCGCGTTCAGTATTACCTAAAGTAAGTATTCATTATTCCTGTCTGTTCTCAATCTGACTTAAGTACTTGATCTTCTAAACGAAGATCTGAGAAGGACCCATTCACATTCGTCTTCTGTATATTTTGGATTTCCAGTTTTGCTATTTTTATTTTAACCAATCAGACGACTTGTTCGAATGTAAAAGAGTAAGAAAAATGTGCACTCATTCCAGGGCTCGAACCCGGAATCCCTTCCTTATAAAGCAAGTGGCCTACCGACTGAGCTAACCGGCTATCTGACACATTACGACATATGAATTGTAAATATCAAAAGTCGAGGCTACAGGTAGATTTGCAAAATGTTGTAAGTTAAGCTCTGATTGGCTAGCGAAAGGGTCGTCAGAACGAGGCTATGAATAGCTCGTTCTCAGATCCTATGCGTAGCGTAATAGGAGATGTACTTTAGTCAGATTGTGTCTGTTCTAGACTGCGTGTAGTGACTGTCATCGCGTGGAATGACTTATTTTCGCTAATTTGTTCTCGTACACAAACGTCAACTTTCCATTTCTCACATGTCTTTATCTGCGCATGCGTCAATTGATTATCGATGTCAGTTTAACGTGCGGCTTTGCTAAATTTTATGCGGGTATCTTTACCGGTCTTATACGTTGCTGCGCATGTGCCTCTGCTCTGAGAGTCCGATCACCGGCTCAGTTGCATGCACTGCGCATGTGCACCGGCTCTGAATGTTCGGCCACCGGCTCAGTTGCATGCACTGCGCATGTGCATCGGCTCGGACACGGTAATTGCACATGCGCGTCACCGGCTCGGAACGCCCAAAACAGTTCTTGGCAGTCGCCTTCTAGTTTTCCTATCGTAGAGCAGCATTTTTGTCTAACTCTTAAATACTTAGAAAAATTACGTAAATTAACAGAAATATAGGTAAAGTTTAACAATTTAAACATCTTAAAGTGATTAAATTATCTAGTAAATTTTTACGCCCGGTTATTTTTGGGCATTTTCCAAATTTATTGACACTTTAGAAATCGCTAGGACTTTGTTGATTTTCGAGGTCTGACAGCTTATGTTTTGAATAACGAACATATTTCTAATTTATCTTTGATCAATTAATGCAACTTTGAATTAAATTGTTGATGAAATAAATTATTTTAACTGTTATACGGTGTAATCATTTGCGTTCAAACTGCGAGTCTAGCCTGTGACATTTTAGTCATAGAGCAGCAGCTACTTCACCTTCAGAAAGACAAGACCTTGAGTCTTAGTCTGAATCACAACACCTACTGAGAACAACGACTTCGGAGATAGATCATCAATTATAGAACATTAACTACAAATATATAGTCCACCCCAATAGATTATCAGCCTTAGCCCTTAGTCACGTTACCACAACTCTGAGAGATTTCTCCACCCACTCCACGAAAGCCGTCGAGTCACGGCGACGAAAAAAAACAATACACCACCCGAAAATTTTCGTCACAATACCTTTGAAGGGTCATATACTTCAAACCTAGATAAAAATTGTACTCGAAGCGACAGAGATAAACGGACTTGCGTGCGTGTGTGTGTTTGTGTTGTGCACGTTTGCGTGCTGTGGGTTTCGTTTTGGGGAGGCTGCGTTTTTGGTACGTGGCATTCCCTGTTTGATACTTGTCTTTTTTTTTTTGAGATTGGAGCAGTTAAAACATTAAATTACACGAAATATAAAAAATTGCTGCGGTTCAACTAATTTGAATTTACCCTGGTAACAAGGTAACCTACCTCCTTAAACTTCAATAACACTTCAAAATTAATTTCATTAGAGGTATTTATAAATTCAACATAAAGAACAACATGCATTTTCATCATCAAATCAATTGATAATGATTTCGTACTTTTTTCATAGATCGATCGTCTGGAGTTTTGTGGTAGCATGGCGGAAGGTACTAGAATATGGGTACCAGAACTGGCGAGAGGTGAATGTGACCTCGAGTTTGATTATTTAGCTGTTATAAAGTATTGGCCCGGATGTGGCAATTTTGTATTCAAGCCAAGCTATGAAGAAGGTAAAATGCAGATAATGTATGAAGTTACTGATGATACGTCAGTAACTGGAAAATACATTAACTTAGACACTGCAATGAAGCTGTCGTTTATTAGCACCGTACTAAAAGGCATAAGAGCAAAATGTGAAAGTAATACATGTACTCGTCAATTACACAATAGGTCTGCTGCTCGAGGCTGTGAGTGCTGCACAATTTATATGAAAACTGGTAATTTAAGGAGTACTGACGTACCAGTATCAAATGGAGAAGTTAAGAATGAATCGGTCCTTTCTTTCATGTGGTCAAGCATCAAAAGATCGGTACATATTCCATATAAATTTCCCAAATTACCAAATAGATCACCCGATCCATTCGCAGAAGACATGTTACAAATTAAAGTTGATTTTAATCCTGTTCTTGAAGTGAACAAAAAAATGATAGCACCGAAGCACGACGGGACAGCATTACCACTTGATGAAAGCGACATATATTTTCTTTTCCCCTATTTACCACTATTAACTACTAGTAGTATTTATTCAAAATGGAGAATCTCAACGTGTCACTCAGAACTAAAACTTTTAAAAGAAACCTCAAAGGAACACAAACTGGCATTTTGTGTTTTGAAGTTTATTGCGAAAGCCTTCCAAGTTTACGGCAACATAAAGTATGTTAAATCATATGAGGCAAAGTGTGTAGTTCTAAATCATATTAAGAACTGTCAAGCACCAAACAGAGGAGCACATATATGCCTTTTAGATATGATCAAGGATATGTATGAATGTGCGCGATACAGAAATTTACTCCACCCGGTATTACCATCGTGCAATGTCTACCTTATGGATATTCGTAGCTCTTTAGACATTTCAAAACCACAGAAGGCAATGTTTTTTAAATGTTTGTTTTCATTACTTGAGCAACAAGATCATGTTTCGGTAGAGGATTTATATTATGATATCACGAGTCTACGCAATATGAACTTTGTTATGAACAACCTTAGAAGGACAACAGACGATAAATTGTACGATAACTTTTTGAAGAAGAGAAGGGAGGCCAGTGCCAAAGAGGTTTTAGAGGATGAAAACGGTCTTGCACCATTACCTCTTGAATTAGAAGAATTCAAACGTATCATATGAACAACAAAATTAATCATGAAACCATAAAAACATCTTTATCACCAGATAGACACCAAACTTGCAAAATATTCAACCATGTAGTATCTTATATCAATATCAACTGTCATAAATCAATGCCATGTTGGCTTATGTCGTTTAACTCTTACCCTGCTAAATTTCTATAATGAACTTATCCGTCTTTCAATTTGGACAGTACCATTAACTGTTAACAGGGGTGCTTACCAAAAAGATACTGACTGAATAGCATGATCTACACCGCTTGCAAAGCCGGACTCAATGGTGTACAGCATGTTAAGGATTAAATATGTTCTAAATGTCATCTGTTTTATAAAATATTATATTGAGCTACTAGCAACTAAAAGTTATTCTATAGATTTTGATATAGATTTTACTTACTACTACTACTTTTAAATTATGAAAAGTTAAACAAATTTCACTTGGAAACATGTCTCTTTGAAACATAGATACATTGTATTATTCTATTTTACATTTCAACAAGTATCAGATTTTTTATATTAAAACATGATAGAGAAACAAATAGACATTCATACAACACTACTTAACCGTTTTTGTCTTGTATTTATTTGTCCAGACTACTTATTTCACATTGTCTGCCCTATTTAAGGTATTTCCGTAATCTTGAAATTGAATGACTTTCATATCTTAGGTGAAAAGATACTGTTCGAGAACTTTCAAATTCAACAGGCTAATAGCACTAAAACCGTGCAATTTGCAAGATCCCAATGAAAAGTGACTGTATAAAGACATGCAAATGAAATATGGAAAATAATCAAAGCCTATATTTTACCTTTAATTTTCTAAATTTTGGCAACATTTATAGATCATTAGATCATTTGAAAGTACTAATTGAATATATGGAGAATTAAGTTTCTTTATAAACATAGGTGGGCTGTTTGGTGGGGGGGGGGGGGGGGGGGGGGGGGGGAGGTGCGTGCGTGGATGCATGTACCTCTAGACTTTTTTCATATATACCAACTTTTTTGGCAGGACCAACCTTTTCAAAATAGAAAATATTAAAGTGTATCTATGCAGTCATTTACGTGAGAAATAAAGCATTTCTTTTTGAATTTCAGAAAAACATACATTATAGTGAGATATTTATGCACTCAATAAAATATTCACTGTTGAAAAACTGAACAAAAACTAAAAAGCAAGCCTAGTGTAGTGTCATAGGTTGACAAAAGTGTTTAAAACTTTCAAATACTTTGTTTTAAAATGTTTAAAAACAGTTAAATATGTAAAAACTCGAATCTTGTGAATTTGGCAATTCGGATATCTGAAAAAACCAAGAAAAAATTACATGCTCTCATTATAAAAAGGTTTTATTTCTTACTAAACATTGATAAAATCTTGCAGTGTCAAACTAATTGCTTTCACATGTCTGTGAATAGTCTTATTGCATTTTATTACATAATGTTAATATCTGTTTAGTAAGATAATAATCTTTTGACACGCAAGGACAGAGGTCCCTGGTCAAGTGAAATCGCACTAGGTATCGCAGTATGCGAGATTTGTTGCTAGGGGACATGTAGGTTTCCTGCAATATCATTGGTTAATTTTATTGTTGTCATGAACTTCATAAAAGTCAATGATAACAGAAGATCAGAATGATTTTACCTACGAAATAAGAAGGACATATTACTTCTGTGTTTCAAGTCGCGATATCCGACTAGATAACTACAAAGCTTTAATTAATTTGGTTGTATTTTAGAAATTATTGTTGTTATGTGGATATCCATATATTATTGTTAAAAACTCAATAAAAGAAGAAGCAGAACCTGGACTTTGCTAACTCCCTCAAATAAGTGGACTTTAGCTAAATAATAATGATAAAAAACTGACTTTGAGCTAATATTCCCCACAGAAACTTTACGCGAAACACATAGCGTAACACTACATGATCAACAATTAGGTAAAATTTGCTTTCTTATCGGTAAAATCATCCCCCTTGAAAACACCTCTTTGTAACAGAAATTCAGTCATGTAACGATTCTGCACTAGTAGTTCTATACAAGTAAGTGCTAAGTACTCCATATTGGACAGAGGTGGAGGTTGAATGACGACTTCAGACTAAACCGTCATTGAGAACAAAGGCCTCACCATGATATCTGACCCAAGACCCTATGATTCATAGATCTGTGTTCTTCCATTTGAGCTAACTGGGTTACTTGGTTTTGTATATTTCCCTAAAATAATACAGTAATACCTTTGAAATTAAAAAACAACAACTTTTTCATAAACTTGCTTTATACTCACAGGAATGAGTTTCCACATAAGCTTTATGATGATATCAATGAGCAGACTGACAGTATTGTGTGATATATTGATAATAATATGTAATATATATTTCAGGCAATGTCTGAGTTAACAGAAGAAAAGTATATTAAAATGTACCCTTAAAGGTTTTAAAAAATCAGTATGTTGATAAGTGTGGCTTCAACTTCTTCCAGCTGTTTAGTCAAAGGATAATGCTTGCTACAGTAAGTAAAAGTAACAGAAAAAAGAAATCAGCAACCATAGATCTAATACCATTTCAAAACCTGACCTCAGTGACTTGAAGCATCTGGCCCTACACCAAAAAATTTCTTCCATTTCTATCGTCAGTCTTATGTCAGGTTTGAAAGTTATAGGAGTAGTAGTTAATAATGTAATTATTGTGATATCACGATGCATGCTATAAATCTTTTACCAGTACCCTCTGCAACATTTGACTCGAGTGGCCTTGACATTAAGGATACCTGACCCTAAACCAAAAGATGACTGCCTATTTCTAAGATCAATCCTTACATTTATTTTGATGATATAAGGGTGATAACTAAGAAGATGAAGTGAAATTAAGAAGCATGTCTGAATGCTACACTGATGATGTCAATGCCCACGCTGATTCCAAGGGCGAGTACAATAGCCCACCTTATTTTTCAAATAGTCAAACCAAAATGTTGTTGCAGGATGATACACACTAATCATGAGATTAGGAAAAATACCAACACATAAAACATGTACATGTATATATATGGGCAAGTTTTGTAACCACGAGACAAGAAGATGCAGACGTTTTAATTATATATTATAAGGGAAACTCCGTCTGCAGTTCTAATGCAGCACTATAGAATTATATCCTAGCAGGCCATAACAAATTGGTTCGCTTAATCCTTAATCTTTACACTTACTTTGTTCATGCTTTCTATATTGTTTTACCGTTTTATTTTCATGGATAAAGATTTTGTATTTTACTAGCACTTTGGTTTTGGAAGACTTTGAATCTTTCTCACAATGAAACTTAATTTCAAATAATTTTACGCTGCATTTGTTTGGTACGTTTAAAAAGATTTTGCTGCATACTTCAAAAATTATTTCATTCGACATTTCGGCAGTTTGACTTTATTTGGCCAAAAAAGTGATTTTAACGACTGAATTAGATAAAATAAATGACTCGTCATAGCTTGTCGCATTCGCCTACAAACCCTGATTTATTCACCGATGTGAAGTTGGCAATACAGTAGTAAGAGCAGTTAACTGCTTCTACTACTGTACTAACAACATCACACCGATGATTTATTCAGCTATAAGGTACATGCTATTCTTATACATTTGAATTAGATCGTTATTCGTTTATGTTTCGCGGCCGTTTGACCTTCAGCCCCCAACACACATCCTGAGGTTATTGTGTCTGAACAACGAATTTATTTGTACGTATTTTCCATTGTCTTTTCCCTGAAAAAATCTTTTCGGTAAGTTAATGATAACGAATATAAATGTTACTGTTTCGCGTTGAAATGTTTAATGTGCCTTAGAATTATGTATCCCTCATAGGTGGGAGAGATATATTGTATTTGCTCCGCCGTCTGTCCGTCCGTCCATCAGTCCGCATTAAGCTTGTCCGGCTTTCACAGGTCAATCTGCTGGCCGGATTTCGACGAAACAGAAGTGATCAGTACCAAGCCTAGTTGTGCAAATTGCCGGCACATTCTGCTTTGCTGCACAAAATGGCCATAAGAGCTAAAAATAGAAAAATCTTGTCCCGCTTTCTCGGGTCAAACTGCTCTCCGGACTTAAACGAAACTTCACAGAAGTGATCAGTATCAAGCCTAGTTATGCATATTGCCGACACTTCCTGCTTCGCTGCACAAAACGGCTACCAGAGCTAAAAATAGAAAAATCTTGTCCGGTTTTCACAGGTTAAACTGCTGGACAGATTTCGACGAAACTTCAATGGAGTGGTCAGTATCAAACCTAGCTGTGCATATTGACGACACGTTCCGCTTCGGTGCACAAAATGACCGCCAGAGGTAATTGTATACATAGGGGAGGAGGCGGGGGTGGGGGGTGGGGGAGGGTTACATGGTAATTGGAGGTGTACTTTAGTCAGATTGGGTTTAGTACAAAAGTGCATATATATTTAATGCATTATTCTTGTTTAAAGTGAAGTATATTGTCGTTTTTTTTTGGATTCACACTAACACAATGTAGGTCATATGGTGACTTACCAGCTTTATGGGTGAAGACCCCGGGTGCGCTTCCATGCATTTATTTTGGCACGGACGGACTTCCGCTTCGAATTTCTAGCCGTCAAGGTAGATTGATGACTACCTGCCATGACGACCCAAGCAGGGCTCGAACCCACATATGTTACGGATGGTGAACAAGATAATCGAAGTCAGCGGTCATGGCCCTTTGGCAATTGAGGTTTTATAAACTGCTAATATTTAAACACACAATGCAATCTATTCAAGATTTATCATGAATAGCAGTTTTATCTTGACCTGTACAAATATGGTTTAAAGTTGAGGCTATTTGTTACATTATCACCAGATAACAAACACAACGCTACGGAAGAGCATTAATGCCAGGTGTATGTTATTTATTAACTCGAAATTTCGAGTGAATTATCTCGAAAATTCGAGTTACCAAGTCGAAATTTCGAGTTATTAAGTCTAAAATTCGAGTAACTAACTCGAAATTTCGAGTTAATATCTCGAAATTTCGAGTTACTTATCTTGAAATTTCGAGTTACTAAGTCGAAATTTCGAGTTACTAACTCAAAATTTCGAGATACTAACTACAATTGTTTACGTTGATGTATAGGTCCTAGCCAAGATTAAGTACCTGGTGTATCCATTGGGTAGCCCTACAGGGTCATATGGCAGCGTTTGCTCATAGAAAATATCACTATTTAAACCATGTTTCTTTATTTATTGATTTTGTGGGGTGTAACGTCGCACCGACACAGGCGACTTCACAGCTTTTATGTTGGAGTAAGACCTCAGGTGCTTAAACCATGCTTATTAAGTCTGGAAGGTTTTCCACCTAGTTTGAGCCAATGTGTCAATGAACTATAGACATACCTAAATGAAAGTGTAGTTATGAGTCTAACCAAGATTGGGTACCTGGACAGATCTAGATTTTGAGGAGAATTTTGAGGAGAGGTCATAGAAGGTGACCGGGAAGTATTCAAACTTAGAATATTTCACTGTTTTGACCATATCTGGTAGGTTTTCGACCTAGTTCGAGCCCCAAACACATGAACATATTATACATGTAAATCAGGTATATATCCTGGATACAGTTTGAAATCTGGAGTAGCTCTAGAGGCTATGGCAGGTCATACATTGATGTATGGTAGTATATGTTCAAGTCCCTACATGTTCGGTACAATATACGGATGTGTATAGAGATGATTCCACTTTGAAGAGTCAAAAGTCGTCCATTACATTTTTGGTCTTTGACAGGCGGACGGACATTCAAATTTTGCAGATAAAAGGGCAAGATAGTAACTTGAAATTTCGAGTTACGTAAGTCGAAAATTCGAGTTAGTAACTCGAAATTTCGAGTTAATAAGTCGAAATTTCAAGTTACTAACTCGAAATTTCGACTTACGTAACTCGAAATTTCGGCTTATTAACTCGAGATTTCGAGTGACGTAAGTCGAAATTTCAAGTTACTAACTCGAAATTTCGATTAAGTAAAAAAACGCACCTGGCACTAATGCTCTTCCGTACAACGCCGAAGATCACGCGATTTATTAATTTAGACAACCATGGAGAATTTATGTAAAGAAGTGGACGAGACGATTCGTGCCAATTTGAAAAATGAGGAGATACAAGACATTGTAAAGGCTGTTGATATAATGATCAGACGATTTGTTGAAGCTCTGCATGATATCAATACAGAGATAAAGGTAAGATGTACAATATTTACAGCTGCTAGTCCAGCTTGTTTGCACCTGGAAGATTGGTGTTTCTACCAAGGTGTCCATCAGTGATTTGTTTATTGTTATATTAAGTTTTGTTGCTACAAGGAAGTATGTTGAATTTTACCACTAAGAATTCCTCACAAAATTCAGAGCAGTACGTTCAATAAGATATAAAGTATCTCTTTTAGCTGTAATGAATAAATCCTAAAATATCTGTTTCTCAGAAATAATGCTACTTCTCATAAACTTGTCTTTTTTAATAACTCAAAGAACACGTTCAAGTTTGGTACAAATTTGGTACATTGTTTTCTGTAAGACACCGGGTTTTACAATAAGGAATTTATTAAAGAATCAAATGCTATTTTTCGTGCGTTTATACTGGTGTAAAGCACATTGAGACGTATTTCAAATCAATGAATCGCGCTTAGAATTTTCATTAGTTTGCTAAACAAATGGTTTGCTTTCCATGAGTATCAAAAGATTAAACATGAAAATCGATACAAATACAGGTCCTGGTTTTTATTTAAGCCATGATTTATATTGAAAAATCGTATAGTCATTTTGATTTAATTTTGATTTTTACCACCAGACATATAAGTTTTAGCTATAAAGCATTATTCTTTCTGAAATTTTAGTTTTGAAAGAAGTTTTCAAACAACGCCATTTTGTAAGTGTTTATTTTTCGTGAATGATAGATTGCGCGTGAAATGTCGTTGATTTTTTTATAAGAAAATATATACCTTTTTCTTTCCATACAAAATATGTAGCAAAATAGGGTTATCATAATAGTAGCGCGATCTGGGATGCTGTATTCGGCTTGAGTGGATTTTGCCAGATCGGATTTAACGAGGCGCGCAAAATCCACGAGAGCCGAATACAAATCCCAGATCTAGCTATTGTTGAAACTAAAATAAATAGATATAGAATTAATAGGTTATTTAACATTGAACTGTACAATACGAGATATATTTGGACGAGTACCCAGCTGAGAAAACCATATTGGACGAGCCGCCAGGTGTGACGCCGACGCCAGGGTGAGTAGAAAGATAGACTATTCTTCGAATATTCGAGCTAATTATGAGATAGGTGTGCAAAAAGGACGTCAGAGAGGACACACTAAAAAGCGTGAGAAGTTTAAGCATTGTCTGAAGATTACATTGAATAGAACAGAATAGTGAACACATACAGATTACAGACCAAACAGTAAAGATTCTGAAAAAAGAAGAAAGAGTGTGTATACGATATTTTCATTCTGACTCAGGATTTCAGAGATGGTTCACAATTGTAACAAATGCGGAAGTATTTTTCCCAAGCTAAATCGGGTACTTCAACACAGAAGGAGTCAAAACCATTGGGAGAAATTTCCCTGCGACATATTATGCTCTAAAGTGTTTAATCGAAAAAACAATCTCACGGAACAATAAAAGAAGCATACCGGTATGACAACAAACAAACTACAATGTTATGAATGCGGACAGGCGTTCAGTCGTCATTTCACTCTTAATAGACACAAGCTTCAGAAAGAATGGCTTAAGAGACCAGCGGAGAATGATGACATGCCTACAAAGCGCATAAAGAAAAACAATGTTTCCAGAGAGTTTTACAATATTACGAAAATCAATGAACAGCGCATGAAAAAGTTCAAAACAACATCCTCTACATACAATGTGAATTTTAAAGAACTAGAAGTAATAGATGATGTGTCGGCAACACTCCAGCGGCTGTTTACTGCCATTTTGGAAGACCTAACTTGGGGGGGGGGGGGGGGGGGGGGGGGCGGGGTGCAGGGGTAAGCCAGAATACCTTATCAGATTGGTGAGTCATTGCCCTACATTGCTTTATCCCATTATTATATCATTTTTGCGCATAAATGAACTGACTGCTGAGCTTTTTACGGGAGAAGAGAGAGTATTACAGTCACGTGAAGACTACCATTGATGAAGTGTTAATGTTTCAAGTGATACATGTTGATATGCCTAATGGGGGAAGCAGGAAAAGTTGTCATTATGTTGACTTAGAGAAAACATTTCATACGTATCCAGAATGGAGATAACTTATGCTGCGCGAGGGCCATCGTTGCGACTTAAGCATGAAAAAAGGAACAGTATCAGACAGGGTCGTGTCAGACAGAAGCAAATGGCATAAGACTTACATAAAAAAGCCGGTGTGTCCCTAGGATCTTGTAGTATAAAGGAAATTAAGAAGTTTAAAGAGGCCCTATTCGGTTACCAGAAACACATCGCTGCCGATTTTCAACGGTATGATCTACGCTGGGCCAGAGACAGAGAAGAAAATATATCTCTACTATCATAACAACCATTACGATATCATTACGAGTATGCCAGCCTTCCTAACAAGAGTTTACTTCTATATCATATGCGGAAAAGGATATGACCGTAAGGAAAAACATTCGTGTAAAAATGAGTGTCATAACTGTAAGAAAATACATAGCCCAAGTGAGGAAAATGGATCCAATAGATTTTTCAGTGGAAAAAGTTGTTTTGAACTTCACCAAAAGACAACACCGAAAGGAAATTCTAGATGTCTAACTTACATCAGATGTGAAGACTGTGGAAAAACAATAAATAAAGAAATGTGTGACAAACCACATATGTGCGGGTCAAAATACTGTAAACTGTGTAAAGATTTCTTTGAAGATGGACACCAGTGCTACATGCAACCTGAGGATTTAAACCAAGATGAACAATTAATGATAAATGATGGTGAAAAAGAACGTTGATACATGTATATTTTTATTTGGAGTGTCGACAGCAAGATATTGTTCAAAGTAAAAAAGGGTATGAGAGAGGAGAAGAAGGGAAATACATACATTGTAAAAAGTCAAACTGTTGGGCCTTTGAACATTTACCAAATTTATGTGTGCTTAAAAAAGTATGTACTTGATAAAAGTGACCGTGAGTTGTGTGGAAAACATGAACTGATTTTTTCGGGACCGAATATCATTGATATATTTTGCAGTTGGTTATTTTCTGAAGAAAATTTCAATGCTACCGTCATATGACACAATTTCCAAGGTTATGGGTCCTACCCCATTCTCCAATATTTGTACAAAAATGCTAAGGTCATGTACTTGATAGTTCCTAGTTGTAAAATCAAAACGATTGATTCCATTAATTTTTTGCCAAAACTGCCAGCCATGTTTTGATTTTCTCAATTATCTAAAGGTTACTTCACCCATCTCTTTAACCGACAAGAGAATCAAACTACTGTACTAAATCATTTACCAGATTTGAAGTATTACAATCCCGATGAAATGAAAGCCGATTCAAGAAGAGTTTTATGGAGTGGTACGAAACAAATAAACACACACCGTTTGATTTTCAAAAGGAAATATTGAAGTTATGTCGGTCAGATGTGGATATACTAGGACAATGTTGTTTCAAAAATAGAGCTGACTTCCAAGTTACACAGGTTGATCCATTTTAAAAAAAAACCATTACCATTGCTTCCGCTTGTCAAACAGTATTTAGAACAAACTTTCTTAAGGAAAACTCTATTGGTGTCATTCCTACACATGGCAAAAGAAGGAAACAAGTTGTCTGGAGAGACGCCCTCCACTACTCATATGATTAGAAACTCTAAAACAAGCAATGCATATAGATACTTGATTAGCATTAACGTTTCAAATGACGCTTAAATTTCGTTAACTCTTAATTTTATTTGGGGTATAAAACAATATAAAAACAACATACAATTTGTGTCATTTTGTCGTGCAATTAATTGATAATAATTTCGTATTTTTTTCATAGATCGATCGTCTGGAGTTCTGTGGTAGCATGGTTGAAAATACTAGAATATGGGTACCAGAACTGGCGCCGGGTTTTTGCGACCACCTTGAGTTTGATTATTTTGCTGTTATAAAGTATTGGCCCGGACGTGGCAAGTTTAAATTAATTCCAAGCTACAATGAAGGTAAAATGCAGATAATGTACAAAGTAACTGATCATCAGTCAGTAACTGGAAAATACATTAACTTAAGCACGGCAGTGAAGATATCGTTTATGAACACAGTACTAAAAGGCATAAGAGCAAATTGTAAAAGAAATGCATGTACTCGACAGTTTAACAATATTTTAGACCTCTCTGTTCACGGCTGTCAGTGCTGCACAATTTATATGAAAACTGGTAATTTAAGGAGTACTAACGTACCAGCATCAAATCAATATTTTAGGAATGAATCGGTCCTTTCATGTGGTCAAGTATCAAAAGATCAGTAGATATTCCATTTAGAAGATCCACAAAATTACCAAATAGATCACCCGATCCATTTGCAGTAGATATGTTACAAATTAAAGTTGATTTTAATCCTGTTATTGAAGTGAACAAAAAATTGGTAGCACCGAAGCACGACAGAACAGCATTACCGCTTGAAAGAAGCGACATATATTTCTTTTTCCCTATTCACCAATATTGACTACTTCTGATTTAGATTGGAGAATCTCAACGTATCACCCAGAACTAACATCTTTAAAATAAACCTCAAAGGAACACAGGCTGGCATTTTGTGTTTTGAAATTTATTGGGAAAGCTTTCCAAGTTTACGGCAACATAAAGTATGTTAAATCATATGAGGCAAAGTGTATAGTACTAAATCATATAATCCATTTTTACCATTTCCTGACAATAACTTGAGAACGCTTTGACCTAGGATCATGAAACTTGATAGAGAGGTTGGTCATGACCTGTGGATGACCCCTATAGATTTTGAGATCTGTAGGCTAAAGATCAAGGTCACATTGACCCAGAACAGTTAAACCATTTCCAGACGATACCTTAAGAATGCTTGGGCCTAGGATCACTAAAATTAATAGGGAGGTTGATCATGACCAGCAGATGACCCCTTTTGATTCTGAGGTCAATAGGTCAAAGGTCAATGTCACATTGAACCAGAACAGTAGAACTTTTGTTTATAGTGAGCAAATAATTTCTGTTCCTTGTGCAATTACTGAATGCATCAAGGGGGGCATTTCGTGTTCGACGAGCTCTTGTATTTCGTAAATGTCTGTTTTCATTGTTTGACCAGCAGGAACATGTTTCGTTAGAGGATTTAAATTATGATATCATAAATCTTCACAAACTGTATGAAAAATTCAAGAGGACACAAGACGATAAATTATATATTGACTTTTTACAGAAGAGAAGGGAGGCCAGTGCGAAAGAGGTTATAGAGGACAGATTTGTAATATTACCTTCTGACCTTCTCTTCTGAGATAGAAAATTTAATACGTATGAAATAAACAACAAAATAAATCATACAATAGATGAAATCATAAGTCTTAGAGCTTTTATGAAAAAAAATTTCATTAATATATGTCACGATTAAAATTAATAAAATGGACGTGCATCCAGGTGGACGCAAAAATTCAAAAATATTTGAACCATATAGCATCCTATATTTATATCATGTGTTATAAAACAATGCCATGTTAGCATATGTCTTTTAAGGTATTAGAGCCCTAATAGTAATGTTTAAAAATGGCATTTGCTTGGTATATTCTTACAGTTGACCCTGCTTTGCACTGTGTTGCAAATTTTTAGAAACTTTTACCGTGCCGTTTTTTATAAATTTTGTGTAATTGATGGTATTTCCTCGAGATCAAGTAGAGACAAATTTCAAAGTGATGGTCTTTATCCAAAACGTTTGCAGAGAATTCCATATACCAGATTTTTTTTATAATAGAAACATCAAACTATTGGTAAACAATTATAAAACTTAAAATAAAATTGTCAATATCATTTTTTCTAGGGTGCCTCAAGTAAACGGATTTAATGAGACAGAATTGTAACTCCAACATTGAAAAATTAAGGTCGAATCCTGTGAGTCTGTTTCGAATTTTGCTCACTTCATTCAAAAATAATCTTGGGGCAGAAGTAAAACCTACCTACATTTCTTCCACAATATGTAATCTAAAGAATGAAGGCAAAATGGAGAACTTTTACAGCATGTAACTCAGTATTTTTAAAGATGTCTAACTCTACCCCTTCTGTTTCAGAGGAAGGCTGTATCTAGTATGCAGTCATTTACGTGAGAAATAAAGCTTTTGTTTTTGAATTTCAGAAAAACATACATTATAGTGAGATATTTATGCACTTAATAAAATATTCACTGTTGGAAAACTGAACAAAAGCAAGTCTAGAATAGTGTCATGCGATGACATTAGTGTTTAAAACTTTCAAATACTTTGTTTTACAATGTTTAAAAACAGTTAGATATGTAAAAACTCGAATCTTGTGAATTTGGCAATTCGGATATCTGAAAAGACCAAGAAAAAATTACATGCTGTCATTATAAAAATGTTTCATTTCTTACTAAACATTGATAAAATCTTGCAGTATCAAACAAATTGCTTTTATATGTCTGATAATAGTCTTATTGCATTTTATTACATAATATTAATATCTGTTTAGTAAGAAAATAATCTATTGACACACAAGGACAGAGGTCCCTGGTCACGAAATCGCACTAGGAATCGCAATATGCGAGATTTGTTGCTAGGGGACATGTAGGTTTCCTGCAATATCATTGGTTAATTTTATTGTTGTCATGAACTTCATAAAAGTCAATAATAACAGTAAATCAGGATGATTTTACATACGAAATAAGAAGGACATATATTACTTCTGTGTTTCAAGTTGCGATATCCGACTAGGTAACTACAAAGTTTAAATTAATTTGGTTGTGTTTTAGAAAATAAAATTATTTACGTTTTTCACTGTTACTAGTATGTGGTTGCTAGTCTATTTTGGGTTTTAAGTTAGTCTATGTTTTTCAAGGTTTGATAGTTTCGCGCTTCTTTGTTTCGATTGAGCGCTTTTCTATAGCGTTATTTATTGGGGATTTCGCCTTTGTCAATCACTCGAGGCTAGGTATTTGGAAGTTGTTTTTGTTGCATACTAAATGTCAGCCGAGGAAAATTCACCACGCCGAAATTCTCATCGCTCACCAGATAGAAATCGTCATTCAGAATCTGAGATTTTCAATGAGCTGAAAGGTTTTTTTGACGACAAGTTCGACACCCTGAAAAGAGATGCGGAGTGGATGACGGACACATTTGCAAAAAAGGTAAAGAAAGATCATTCTTTATCTTTTAAAAACTTTGCTAACAAAAGACAATACGAATTCAATATCACGTTGTTAGATAATGTAGAAAGCATTGAGAGAGCAGTTAATTTGAGACAAGCAGACAAGGCGCTAAAATTCACTGAAGAACTTAAAACTGCTATTGCCCACAGGAATAAGGTCATCCGTATTGCAGATAGTTCGGATGCAGGCTGGGCTACCATCGCAGAATATGAAAAGCTTGATGTCGCAGACAATTCCGATGATGATCGCAAAATCCGACGAGCAGAGGAGCGTGCTAAAAAGAAGCTTGAAAATAAAAAAAAAGTTAACATGTCTTCTGATACTTTTCGTTCCTCAACCTTTAAAAGCAGATTCAGCAGACCGTCTATGGACAAGCAGCCCTTGGGAAAGCGCACCTTCGATCGCAACTTCCAGCGTGAAGTCGTCTGCTACAGATGCGGGCAATTGGGGCATTTTGCAAACGGATGTGCCAGTGGATATCCAGAACCCGTCGGCAATGCCAGACAAGGACCAGTGGCTACCTCAG
>NW_026459867.1:0-57664 GCF_021730395.1 Mercenaria mercenaria
CATGTGGGGAAGTTGGCAGTTACTTGTGGAGAACAGGTTTGTACTGGTACAGAATCCAGGAACACTGGTTACACAAATGTAGGTTAACTGCCCGACGTTACGTAACAGAAATACTGTTGAAAATGGCGTTAAACCCAAAACAAACAAACAAACAAAATTAATTTCCTGTTCTATGGATTTTTTTTTTGCGTAAGCAGTACAAAAACTAACACAAACATTCAAATTTGTATCATGGGCCTGCCTGGCAATTAAAAATTGGAAAATTGAGACTGTAAGACTTTAGTTAATCAGGTTATTCCCTAAGTAAGTAAGACCCTTAAGGTTTAACACCTTGAGTAGGAACACCCCTTTTAAATACCCAAACGTTAGGAAACTTTAGTCAGACCCCAAATTGAATATTGCAACTCTAATACTTAGCAAGCATTACAACAGAAAATGTCCAGCAAGGAGCTGCATGATATCAAAGACTAATCCACATACACTATAATATGTAACAGCAGTCTCCCCCACATGTTAACCAACGCAGGGTGGCATATATAACTTATAAGCTTGAGGACAGGAGGTTCGACGCAAGACTCCTAATGTTTTATAAGATAGTACATGATCTGGATGCCAATGCCGTCTTACCCCAGCACCCTTCCGTTTCACTTGACACTTCAACAGCTATTATTGCCCGACCGGGTTTAAATTTATGAAAAGAAGTGTAAAATTATGCTCGTCTGCACGGCGAATGTTCAGAGTCCTAAACTTGGTACATTTTGAATAAATAAGTACATTTATGAAAGAAAATCTTTCAAAAATTGCTTGTTTGATGTGCATATATGTTGGAAAATTACCCTTTTTGCACATAAACTTATAAAAACTAGCCTAAACAACGATATCTTTGCAAATCCTGAACCGACTCGTAGGCCGCCATCTTGACTTCCGGGTTACGTTGCAAAATTTGCGACTATTCTAAAATGCATATATCGCCAGCATCCTTTTGTTTCAGTAATTGCTACAGTCTACATAAAAATATTGGACTGCATATTCTTTTAACTGGGCACTTCGATAGATGAATAGTTTATTACATAAGTAATCATTAGAGAGTATACAAATGTGTGTATCTATACAGGTCGCACGTGTTTTCCGTGCTGGATTTACTCTTTAGGACGTCCGAACAAGAACAGTGTAGAATTTTGAGTACTAGAGTATCTTCAACAAGACATTATGGCTGTAAGTATACTACTTTTTCTATTTTACTTATTTATAATAGGTTTTAATCTTCGTGTTCGTCTTCGTACTCCTCTTCACTTGTTTCAGCGCTGTCTGAAAAAACATAAAAAGGTTGTTTGTTTGTAATAATACATGTAAACTAAATTTGAAGTTATCGTGAATCTATATATAATTAAGAAATTCAACTTTTTGGGTATGACTAGACAGAAAGACAAATCAGACAGGCTTTTTCTTTTATTTTGCTATAGCATTTACATGTACATTTTTTACAGAAAAATCCAGGTAAAAATGTGAATGGCAAAGAAACATTTCAGTGGGGAAATGTCAACACAGTATGTGGAAGACAATAAAGAAAAACAGAAACGAATGCTCCAGTCCTGCCTTTTAACCTTCAATTGTCACTGAAAAAGCATGAAAATCCTTACTATGAACAGTGGCGGTCTATTTTATATAAAATTCTATATAAAATACCTGTGGTTTTGCGTGCTAAAGTGTGGCGCGTGGCCGAATGTTACCTATTGTAATCATGGGTTGCAATAGAATTTGAATAGCCGCGGAGCAAGGCATTAAAGAAAAAGTAAAATTTTACCTGTTTCTAATTCTGAGTTTGTAGCATGATGAAGGCAGTTTCACATTTCATTCTTTCTCATCAACAGACTCAATCAAACCTAGTCGGCTATGTGTTTTATGTTGCCGAAAGATCATCTTAAAATGTTTATTAACTATCACAACAAGAGCATGTAAGTGTTGTGTGTAAATAGTGTCCTCGTAATCGGATTCAGTGTTGTTACATTTTGTCTGGTCCTTTGATTTATACATAACTTATTTTAGGTCGATTGTGAAGGAAGTTGTACAACTTATAATAATTACCCTCGACAGCTAATTCCTGATGGAATCCATCGCCACGAGGGTATGAGCTCGGGAGAAGAGGCCAGTTTTCCTTTTAATGCTGAGCGCCAAGCAAGCGAGTTACTGGTACCATTTTTCACGTCTTTGATATGACGCGGCCGGGGATCGAACCAACAACCTCCCACACTCGAAGCGGACGCTCTACCACTAGGCTATCGAGGCTCTCTGGTCGTTTGGATCATGGTGCACATTCAAATTTACTATCATAACATTCCGCCTTAGTCGATGCTGTGCTGAGTGGGGAGGGGGAGGGGGGAAGGGCCGGATGGGGGCGGGGTCGTAAGGGGTGTTTTACATTTCATTACCTTTCACTAACAGACTCAATCAAACAGAGTCTGCTATTCGTTTGCTTGGTTACGTTCTATGCTTCTAAATGATCTTCTTAAAGATGTTATTATCATGTCGTTCAGAAGGCACTCAGTATCTTTCTAGAAGTTTTGAGTAGTATTAAGTATTTGATTTTTTTAACAATTTGTATATTTGATATGATAAATATAATTCTAGAATATTTAATAGGATTTAGAATTAGAGTTATTAATGTGGTACTTTTCAAAGTCTTCTCACATGTGTCTCGGTACAGTGCAGTCATTAGCTTTATGTTTTCGAACATTAGGATTAATACAATATCTCTAAATGATACAAAGTATACATTTCTTCATTTTTTATCGATCAAGTTGACATGATTTTTGTTGTTGTTTTTGCTGTTATCCATTAAGAAAACTCGTGTTCCATGAAGGCAGTCCCCATTCATAACCCTAGTATATAAGTGTGTGTAGGGACGTGTGCATAATCAATATATGCACAACATATACATAAAAGCACATAATCGATGTAAACGTTATTATTGAGAATAATTATGAAACCATCAAATAAAAGAACAACATAATATTACGAAACTGGTAGTAGTTTAACTAAACTAATAGACGCATAGTTTCCACATTGAATGCGTAATAAACTAGATCTGTCACAGGAGACAGCGCGCGACTATTTCGATGCTGGATAGTGAAACTGGGCACATCTGAGGAAACTAGAGCTGTCACTGGAGTGTTTAATGACTCCAACTGTGGATGAAGATATTGCACAATAGCCTGAGTCTATGTCAAAAATATCAACTTAAAGTAATAAGAGAGGTAAAGATAAAATGTATCAAAACACTACATAAGTATATCCTAAGCAAAAAGGGGCATAATTCATTAAATATTGGTGCCAGAGTTATGCAGCTTGTGTCATATAGTGTGGGTGATGATGTTGAACAACTATTTTAAGTTTGAATCAAATCCATTCAGTAATAACAGAGACAGAGTGAAAGTGCATCAAAACTTTAACCTGAAATTCTAAGTAAAAAGGGGAATAATTCATGAAAAATTGGTGCCAGAGTTATGCACCTTGCATCATATGGTGTGGGTGATGATGTTGAACAAATATTTTAAGTTTGAATCAAATCCATTCAGTAATAACAGAGACAGAGTGAAAGTGCATCAAAACTTTAACCTAAAATTCTAAGTAAAAAGGGAAATAATTCATGAAAAATTGGTCCCAGAGTTATGCACCTTGTGTCATATGATAAGGGTAATGATGTTGAACAATTGTTTAAGTTTGAATCAGATCCATTCAGTAATAACAGAGATAGAGTGAAAGTGCATAAAACTTTAACCTGAAATTCTAAGTAAAAAGGGGAATAATTCATGAAAAATTGTGCCAGAGTTATGCATCTTGTGTCATATGATGTGGGTGATGATGCTGAACAACTATTTTAAGTTTGAATCAAATCCATTCAGTAATAACAGAGGTAGAGTGAAAGTGCACCAAATCTTTAACCTGAAATTCTAAGTAAAAAGGGGGAATAATTCATGAAAAAATGGTGCCAGAGTTATGCACCTTGTGTCATATGATGTGGGTGATGATGTTGACAACCATTTTAAGTTTGAATTAAATCCATTCAGTAATAACAGCGATAGAGTGAAAGTGCATCAAAACTTTAACCTGAAAATCTAAGTGAAAAGAGGGGATAATTCATGAAATATTGGTTCCAGAGTTATGGCCCTTATGTCAGATGATGTGGATGATGATGAGGAATAAGTATTTCAAGTTTGAATCAAATCCATCAAGTAATTACAGAGATAAGTTGAAAAAAGAGAAAGTGCACCAAAACTTTAACAAAGGTAGTGACGCGGAAAGACGCCGACGCCGACGCTGGGGCGAGTAAGATAGCTCTCCTTATACTTCGTATAGTCGAGCTAAAAATTGTGTTTAAAATTATTTCATGGTTGACGAAAGAAAAAGAAAAAATGTTAGAATAAAAAATTTAAAGTTTCAACAAATCAATGATAATCATTATATTGATAACAGTGTTTTCAATTTCTTCCTACTTGATCCTGAATACATCAAAATACAGTGGTGAAGTATTTTAAAGCGTCGTTACTGAAAATATCTCACTGCTTGTGAAGTATGGATGTATATTATTTTGTAAGGTCTGACGTAGCGGGATTGAAATAAAGCCATTTAATAAATTTGGTTATACACTAGTGTAATAAAGCTTTGACGTTAAAGAAATTCATGTAACATCCTCTATTTATTTAAAAATTAAAATGTTGTATGTATGTATTTGAATAAATTAAGATGCTTCATTTGTCAATAAATTAAAATCGCATTTACGTTTTAAATTATTGCTTTCCCCTTTCAAACTCTCTGGAAAAAGCATTGGATATAATGACAATATAGACGTCCGACAAAAGTACAAAGTAGTCCCAGATAACGTCGATATCGTTACGTCGAACTTCGGATACGTTGATGCAATGTTTACAGTCCCTTGAATATCGAGGTAACGGTATTCGACTGTAGTTCAAGAGTTTTTTGTCGTTTTTTTTTTTTTGTTTTTTGTTTTTTTGTTTTTTTTTCATGGGAACAGTTTCTGTTTTGAAAGAGTTGGTCCTGCCAAACAATGTGGTACCTATGAGAAAATTAGCATGACGCCTCCTCCTCCCCACACCCCAACACACACTTATATTTATGAAGAAAGTTAATTCTCCTTGTATTCAATTGATATTTTGAACTACATTTTTCACATTACTGAAGTTTTTTTTTAAATATTACTTAAAAGGATCTATGAGTGTTACGGTAAGTGATAGACTTTGGTTATATTCCATATTTCTGTTAAACACCTTTAGACCGTTACATTTTATTAGTATTTTGCAAATTGCTCTGTTTAAGTGTTATACTAGCCTGTTTCATTTGTAGGTTTTGGGACACTATCTGTTCACCTCAAAAATGCAGGACATTTTAATTTCAAGATTACGGAAGTACCGAGATAGGGCAGTCATTGTGAAATACTAGTCAGGGCAAATAAATACAAGATAAAAACGATTAAGTAGTATTGTGTGAACGTTTATTTCTCTATCATGTTTTAAATATAAACATTTAAAGCTTGTTGAAATGTAAAATAAAATAACTTTTAAATTATGTTTCAAGTAGATATGCTCCCAAATTTATGTAAAATTGTTTACCATTTTCAAAATTTGTGTGATTTCATATTCAAGTACTTGTTTTGCAAATAAAGACTTTTAAATTACTTTTTGAAGAATAAACTAGCATGTGCCATAATAGTATTTTTTATAAAACAGCTATGATGTTTTTTCTGATAGTTTAAATGAAAAAAAGAGTATTATGGGGAATTCCCATGTTAGAATTTTCCCAAATGTTTCCCATGGGAAAACACCGTTCCCATATAAAAGCCAATTTCCCACGAAAAACACCGTTCCCCTATGAAAGTCAATTTTCCATGAAAAATGACCGTTTCCCATAGGAAATCGACAATTTCCCATGGGAAACATAATATTAGAATAGCAAATATCTACTAATGTAATAAGACTAGAATAGTGAAAGTTGTTGATTGGTATATGGTATGTATGGGCTATCATTCAGTACCATTTCTAAGTTCAAATACTTTGTAGAAGAACTTAATGTTTTTGCCAAATATTGTCCGTGGCAAATTTAAATTGGCGGTCATTTAATATGAAAACGCTATCATAATAAGCAAAATCTATATAAAAATCTACAGAATACTAAAAGTAATCTTAGTATTAGTAGCTAAATAAAATATTATGCAAGAGAGATTACTTTTAGATCATACAAGACATAAGCCAACATGGATATTAACCTTTAGCCTGCTGGCGGCAAGTGATTCTGCCTTTTGCGACCAGTTCAGACCAAGATCAGCCTGCACATATGGCCTGCACTGGTCGCTGTTCAGTCAGTAAAAGTTCAAGTGAACAACCTTCGAATAATAAATGGTACTGCTTAAATAGAATGATGGACCAGTTCATTATAGAAATTTAGCAGGGTAACGGTTAATACAGGATGCTACATGGTTTGAGTATTTTGAAAATTTGGCATCCACCTGGATGCGTGTCCTTTTTAATTTCTTTTGGTCATGACATATATTTGTAATGAAATTTAAAAAGAAGCTCTTATGGAATCATCTATTTATGATTAGTTCTGGTGTTTATATCATACGCATATCATTTTCCACCTCGTTGGCACTGGCCTCCCTTTTCTTCCGCAAAAAGTCAACAAACAAATTATCGTCTTTAGTTCTCCTGAACTTTTCATACAGTTTGCCAAAACTCGATATATCACTGTATAAATCATCTAATGAAACATAATCCTGTAGGTCAAACAATGAAAAAATATATTTACAAATTTTCTCCTTTAGTTGTGGTTCCCAAATGTCTGAATAGCTTAGAATATCCTGCATACGGTAGACATTGCACGATGGCAAGACCGGGTGGGGTAAATCTCTGTTTCGTGCACATTCATATATATCCTTGATCATATCTAAAAGGCATATATGCGCTCCTCTGTTTGGTGTTTGGCATTTCTTTATATGATTTAGAACTACACACTTTGCCTCATATGATTTAACATACTCTATTTTGCCATGATATTGGAAGGCTTTCCCAATTAATTTCAAAACACAAAATGCAAGTTTGTGTTCCTTTGAGGTTTCTTGTAGATGTTTTAGTTCTGAGTGACACGTTGAGATTCTCCAATATATATTATTTAAACGTGGTAAATAGGGGAAAAGAAAATATATGTCGCTTTCTTGAAGTGGCATTGTCGTTCCGTCGTTCTTCAGTGCTATCATTTTATTATTCACTTCAATAACAGGATTAAAGTCAACTTTAATTTGTAATTCATTTTCAGCTTTATGATCGGGAGATCTCTCTGGAAATATGAATGGTCTAAATGGTTTATATACTGATCTTTTGATACTTGACCACACGAAAGAAAGGAACGATTCCTGCATGAAATTTCCATATGGCATTGGCACCTTAGTAATCCTTAAATTACCAGTATTCCTATAAACTGTGCAGTACTGACAGCCGTGATCAGCCATCTTTGGAATATTGCTTAACTGCCGAGTACATAAATTTCTTTCACACTTTGCTCTAGTGCCTTTTAGTACTGTATTCATAAACGATATCTTCATTGCTGTGCTTACGTAACGGTATACATCTGTTACTGACTGTTCATCAGTTACTTTGTACCTTATCTTCATTTTGCCTTCTTTGTAACTTGGAAAGAATTCAAAATTGCCACATCCGGGCCATGACTTAATGACTATTAAGTAATCAAACTCGAGGTCACATTTATCCGTCCCCGATTCTTGTTCCCATATTCTAGTATCTTCAGCCATGCTACCACAAAACTCCGGACGATCGATCTATGAAAAAGTACGAAATCATTATCAACTAACTGCATGATGAACATGCATGCTGTTTTTATATTGTTTACATACCCCTAATCAAATCAATCTTGAAATGTTAAGGAAGTTTAAGCGTCTTTTGAAACGTTAATGCGAATCAAGAACATTATATTCATTGCTTAATTTAGAGTTTGTAATCATCATATGAGCGCCGCCATGAGAAAACCAACATAGTGCATTTGCTACCGGCATGGTTCCAGACCAGCCTGCGCAGTCAGGTCAGGATCCATCCTGTCCGCTTGCAATTAGAGAAACCGTAAGCGAATAGTATGGAACCTGACCAGACTGCGGGGATGCGCATGCTGGTCTGGATCCATGCTGGCCGCAAACGCACTGTGTTGGTTTTCTCATGGTGCGGCTCAAATATGAACAAACATAAACTTACAAAGATTTGCTGAGACAGTTCCTAAGTACCGCAATGCTCAAAAGGCAATGTGTTTGGATAGTTATTAAAAGTGTGCACTGGTAGATTATGGTCACTGGTAAAACAAAAGCTATGTGAAAATTACTACATAATTGTTAAAAATGGAGTGTAAAAATGAAATGTAGTGCAGAACTATCATCCGGCAATATTTACGTTAACTACATATTTTGTATGAAACGCAAGGAGCATTACTTTCGTATAGAAATTATTCAATAATGACCCTTTCCGCAATTTGTCATCATTTACGAAAACACAAAGTGGGGTCGTTCGAAAGTTGTCGTATGTTGATGTTGAACGTGTTTTTTCAGAACCGGACACTCAAATTTCAAAAAGAACATTTATTTAGCGTTAACTAATATTTATGACGGTAACACTGCATGGGTTAAAAAATATCTTAAATAAAAAAAAGGAACTGTATTTTATCGGATTAAACGTCCATAAGTCTTTTTGGCTGTTTTTTTTTCTTTTAGATGTTCGAAAAGTTATTCTGATTTTTACTTTTAATATTTTGATACTCGTGAAAAGCTAACCATTTCTTTTTGTGGCAAACTAATGTAAAAACGCGAGTGCGATTCATTGATTTGAAACACGTCTCAATGTATAGACGCACGTAAACTAATATTCGATTCTTAAATAAATTGGTTAATGTAAATCCCGATGTCTTAATGAAAACATTGTACTGAATTTGTACTAAACTTAGATGTTGAACGTGTTCTTTTTAAAAGCTATTAAGAAGACAAGCTCATGAAAAGTAGTATTAGCTAATCATAACTGAAAGAGATTTTTATATGAGCCGTGCCATGAGAAAACAACATAGTGTCTTTGCGACCAGCATGGATCCGGACCAGCCTGCGCATCCACGCAGTCTGGTCAAGATCCATGCTGTTCGCTAACCGTTTCTCTAATTGCAATAGGCTTTGAAAGCGAACAGCATTGATCCTGACCAGACTGCGCGGATGCTCAGGCTGGTCTTGATCCATTCTTCCATTCTTGTGGCAAAGCCACTATGTTGGTTTTCTCGTGGCACGGCTCAATTATGTTATCTAACGTATACGTACTGCTCTGAATTTTGAGAAGAAATTTTAGTGGGATAATTTAACACATACTTTCCTGTAGTCACTGATGGCTTCTTTGGTGGAAACACCGATCTTCCAGGACAGTGATTTTGAATGTCAGAAACAATGTAGCTGTTGTAAATATTGTACATCTTACCTTTATCTCTGTATTGATATCATGCAGAGCTTCAACAAATCGTCTGACCATTATATCAACAGCCTTTTTAATGTCTTTTATCTCCTCATTTTCCAAATTGACACGAAACTTCTCGTCCACTTCTTTACATAAAGTCTCCATGTCTGACTAAATTAAAATGCTTACATATATCGCGTGATCGCGGTCGTTGTGATATAACAAGTAGCCTCAACTATTTGATAAAACCATATTTGTACAGATAAAGATTAAACTACTGTTCATGATAAATCGTGAATAGATTACATTTTGTGCATAAGAATTAGAATTTTATAAAATCTCATGATCGCGGACTTCGATTATCTTTTCAACGCCGTCTAGTCTAAAACTTTATCCCGTCCGATAGATTTAAATTCAACAAAGTACTTTGAAATCATGTTATATAAAAATTCATGACGCCCATTTAAACGATGCATTGAAGAACTTTTTGTGATGCACCGTAATATGAAATAATACGACAAAACATGAAGTCATGCAGCTCAATGTGAAGTCGTTTAATGCAACATGAGTACGTGTGGTGTAAAATGAAACTATCTATTACAACTTGACGCCTTGAAATGAATACTGAAACCGCTTTGTGTAATTCAGAGCGGCGTATAAAAACTTGATGCCATGCAGTGCAATGCCAAGATGTTTAATGCAACACGAGTTCGTGCTGTTTAAAGTGAAACGATTCATTAAAACTTGACGTCGTTTAATGCATATTGAAACCATGATGTGTAATTTGGAGTGACGAATAAGAATTTAATGCACGCAGTCCAGAGTGAAGTCGTTTCACGACACTGGAGAATGTGCATTGTAACGTGAAACGATTCATGACAAATTCATGCCGTCTAAGTCGTGGTCTCGAGTTCACGCGCTTCTTAAAACTTGTCGCAGTAATCTTCATTGAAAATATGAACCTAAACTTTTCTTATCCTGTCAGACAAAGTATTGAAGCATTTGGTCTTCTCTAATGTAAATATAGTTTACAGGTTTGGCCACAGGAGCCTGAAATTACATCCAAAAGCCACGAAAAGTCTGTATATGAAAAAAGACCCCCCTTCTATATAATAAAAAAAACACCAGGAATGAAACGCATTCATACCCCACCCACCACGAGAAAACAAGAAAATTTCAAAGTAAGCAGTACGAGTGTTCTCGAGTGGCGTAATTATCTAAAGGCAACTAAAATATATGCGAGACTGTGCTTACTGGTCGCTTCACCGTATTAACTAACACGAAAATCAACGATTTCAACAACATGTCGTTCATCGTCCAACCATTGCGTGACGTCACAGTGTAATGATTAAAAGATATCCCCTCCCTTTCCCCGCCCCCCCCCCCCTCCCCCCCCCCAACCCCCTATGTATACAATTAGCTTTGGCGGTCATTTTGTACAGAAAAACGGAACGTGCTGGCGATATGCACAACTAGATATGGACAAGATTTTTCTATTTTAAGCTCTGGTAGTCGTTTTGTGCAGCGAAGCAGAGGGTGTCGGCAATATGCACTTGGCTTGATACTCATCATACTGATCACTCCTGTGAAGCTTCGTTAACAACTCGGACAGCAGTTTGACCCGAAAAATCCGGAAAAGATTTTTCAATTTATAGCTCTTGTGGCCTCTTTGTGCAGTAAAGCAGTATGTGCCAGCATATTGCACAACTGGGCTTGGTACTGATCACTTCTGCAAAGTGTCTTCGAAATCCAGCCTTCAGCTCGACCTGTGAAATCTGGACAAGCTTAATGCGGACGGACAGACGGATGGACAGACGGAGAAACAAAAGCAATATGTCTCCCCCACCTATGAGGGATACATAATTCTAACAAAGGCACATTAAATACTTCAACGTGAAACAATAACATTTATATTCGTTATCATTAACTTACCGAAAAGATTTTTTCATGGAATGACAATGGAAAATACGACTAAAATAAAATTGTTGTTCAAACACAATAACCTCAGGATGCGGGATGGGGGTTGGAAGTTAAACGGCGGCGAAACATTAACGAATAACTATCAGTTTTCTAATTCAAATGTATAAGAATAACATGTACCTTATAACTGAATAAATCGTCGGAGTGAAGTTGGCAGTACAGTAATAGAAGCAGTTAACTGCTCTTACTGCTGTTTTGTCAACTTCACATCGGTAGATAAATCAAGGCTGTAGGCGAATGCGACAAGCTATGAGTCACGAGTCATTTGTTTTATCTATTTCAGTTGTTAAATTCAGTCTACCGAATCGAATGAAATAAAGATATTAGAAGTATGCAGCAAAATCTTTTTTAAGGTATTGGACCCCTAATAGTAATGTTTAAAAAAAATGGCATTTGCTTGGTATTTTCTTAAAGTTGACCTTGTGCGTTGCAAATTTTAAACAACTTTTATCGTGCCAGTTTTTTTTGTAAATTTTGCATAATTTATGGTATTTCCTCAAGCTCAAGTAGAGACAAATTTCAATGAGATGGCCATTATTTAAAACGTTTGAAGAGAATTCATTACAGCATTAATTTTGAAAAAAGAAATATGAAACTATTGTTAAACAATTATGAAACACAAAATAAAACTGTAAATATCATTTTTTTCTAGGGTGCCTCAAGTAAACAGATTTAATGAGACGGTATTCTAACTCTATCATTGAAAAATTAAGGTCGAATCCTATATGTCTGTATTGAATTTTGCTCACTTCATTTAAAAATAACCTTGGGGCAGAAGTAAAACCTACCTGTATTGCTTTCAAAATATGTAATATAAAGAAAGAAGGCAAAAAAGAGAACTTTTACTGCATATAACTCAGTATTTTTAAAGATATCTAACTCTACCCCTCCGAATTTAGAGGTAAATTCACTTTGAGCAGCAAGAAATCGCTTATAAAATGAAAATTTTCCACTTTTATATAATACATCCATAATAAGTCTTGAAAGAAGTAAAAACTTACTAGAAAAAGGAAAATATTGAGAAAAAAAATTTGGTCCCAGTGGGGCTTGAACCTACGCCACCTCCCCCCTCATATTCCAGTACTTGTAATTGTAAATAAATCTTTTAATATGAAAACGCTTTAGTAAGTAAAATCTATATTAAAATCTATAGAATAACTTACTAGTATTCAGTGTTAGTAGCACAATATGATATATGGAAAACAGGTGACATGTAAATCATATTTAATCCGTAGCATGCTGTACACAATTGAGTCTGCCTTTGCGACCGGTGTAGATCATGCTATGCAATCAGTATCTTTTTGGTAAGCACCCCTTTTAACAGTTAATGGTACGTCCAATTTGAAAGACGGATAAGTTTATTATAGAAAATTTAGCAAGGTAAGGGTTAAAAGACATCAGCCAACGTGGCATTGATTCATGACAGTTGATATTGATATAAAATGCTACAATACTTGAATATTTTGAAAGTTTGGCTTCTATCTGGTGATTAATTATTATTAATGATATATTAATGAAATGTAAAAAGAAGTTCTTATCATTTCATGAATAGTTTTGTCATTCATGTCATACGTGTTAATTTCGCTAAGGCAAGAGGTAATGGTAAAAACTTGTTTCTTTCGTTTAAAACCTCTATGGCACTGGCATCCCTTCTCTTCTTCAAAAAGTCATCATACAGTTTATCGTCTGGTGTCCTAAAGAGATAGGAAAGACTCATTATATCATAATATAAATTCTCTACCGAAACATGTTCCTGATGCTCAAATAATGAAAACAATATTTACAAAATATTGTCTTTTGTTGTTCTGGAAAGTCTGAAAACCTGCTACGAATACTCATATGATAAACATTGCACGATGATAATACCGGATGGGGTAAATCTCCGTTTTGCTTACATTCAAATATATCCTTGATCATATCTAAAAGGCAGAAATGCGCTCCTCTGTTTGGTGCTTGACATTTCTTTATATGATTTAGAACTACACACTTTGCCTCATATGATTTAACATACTCTATGTTGCCGTAAACCTGGAAGGCTTTCCCAATAAATTTCAAAACACAAAATGCCAGTTTGTGTTCCTTTGAGATTTCTTTTAAATGTTTTCGTTCTGAGTGACACGTTGAGATTCTCCAATCTAAATTATTTAAATGTGGTAAATAGGGGAAAAGAAAATATTTGTCGTTTTTTTTTCAAGTACTACTGCTTTCCCGTCGGCCTTCCGTTCTACTATCATTTTTCCTTTGATTTGACCTGGTGATCTAGTTTTTGACCCGACATGACCCAGACTCGAACTTGACCTAAAGATCATCAAGATTAACATTCTGACTAAGTTTCATGAAGATACAGTCATAAATGTGGCCTCTAGAGTGTTAACAAGCTTTTCCTTTCGATTTGACCTAGTGACCTAGTTTTTGACCCCACCTGATTTGAATTTGACCTATAGATCATCAAGATTAACATTATTCTGACCAAGTTTCATTAAGATATGGTCATAAATGTGGCCTCTACAGTGTAAACTAGCTTTTCCTTTGATTTCACCTGGTGACCTAGTTTTTATTCCTATATGATACAGATTCAAACTGAATCTTAAAATCATCAAGATTAACATTCTGAATAAGATTCATGCAGATACAGTCCTCGTCCAAGATTTTGTTGAGGGTAACATTCTGATCAAGTTTCATTAAGATTGGGCCAAAATTCTGACCTCTAGAGTGTTAACAAGCTTTTCCTTTGATTTGACCAGGTGACCTAGTTTTTGATTCCAGATAATCCAATATCAAACCCGTCCAAGATTTTATTGAGGGTAACATTCTGACCAAGTTTCATTAAGATTGGGCCAAAATTGTGACCTCTAGAGTGTAAACAGTCAAATTGTTGACGACGACGGACGGACGGACACAATGTGAACACAAAAGCTCACCTTGAGCACTTTGTGCTCAGGTGAGCTAAAAACATATTATAGTTCAACATTTGGCAGTACTCAGTAGGGTGTAAAAAGAATTTCGCACCACTCGCCCTGCAGGACTAGTAGCCAGTAAAATCTACTCGCCCTTGGTGAACAGTCACTTGCCCTAACAATTGACATATAAAATATTGTCATTTTTATGAAAGGAGTATTTTACATGTTCAGTAAGAAAATTTCAAATGTACAAAATAATATTGTCTTGTACACTACACTTTCTTTTTAAAGAAGCATATTTGTTCTTCTTAAATTTCCTTTTTACAGCAGACATTCTTATTTTTCTTTCACTCTGGTTTGTCGTCTCCACCACCCAGTTGCTCTCTATAATAACTGCATCGATAGTACTTATAATCCCTACCGTTTTTAGCTCACATGTCACAAAGTGACATGGTGAGCTTTTGTGATCGCGTGGCGTCCGTCCGTGCGTCCGTAAACTTTTGCTTGTGACCACTCTAGATGTCACATTTTTCATGGGATCTTTATGAAAGTTGGTCAGAATGTTTATCCTAGGATATCTAGGTCAAGTTCGAAACTGAGTTACGTGCGGTCCAAAACTAGGTCAGTAGGTCTAAAAATAGAAAAACCTTGTAACCTCTCTAGAGGCCATACTTTTCAATGGATCGTCATGAAAATTGGTCAGAATATTCAACTTGATGATATCTAGGTCAAGTTCAAAACTGGGTCACGTGCCTTCAAAAACTAGTCAGTAGGTCAAATAATAAAAAAATCCTTGTGACCTCTCTAGAGGCAATATTTTTCATGGGATCTGTATGAAAGTTTGTCTGAATGTTCATCTTGATGATATCTAGGTCAAATTTGAAACTGGGTCAACTGCGGTCAAAAACTAGGTCAGTAGATCTAAAAATAGAAAAATCCTGTGACCTCTCTAGAGGCCATATTTTTCAAGGGTCTTCATGAAAATTGGTCAGAATGTTTGCCTTGGTGATATCTAGGTAAAGATCGAAACTGGGTCACGTGCGGTCAAAAACTAGGTCAGTAAGTATAAAAATAGAAAAACATTGTGACCTGTCTAGATGCCATATTTTTCATGAGATCTTCATGAAAATTGGTGAGAATGTTTACCATGATGATATCTAGGTCAAGTTCAAAACTGGGTCACGTGCCTTCAAAAACTAGGTCATTAGGTCAAATAATAGAAAAACCTTGTGACCTCTCTAGAGGTCATATTTTTCAATGGATCTTCATGAAAATTGGTCAGAATTTTTATCTTGATGATATCTAGATCAAGTTCAAAACTGGGTCACATGAGCTCAAAAGCTAGGTCACTATGTCAAATATTAGAAAAAAACGACGTCATACTCAGTTCAAAACTGGGTCATGTGGGGACAGGTGAGCGATTAAGGACCATCATGGTCCTCTTGTTTCCTTAAGTGTTAAGACAGCATAAAATAGTTAGTTATTTTCACTTTCTCAAGACTTATTTCCCGAAAAATAATTATTTTGAAAAGTGTCCCAAAAATATAGACACAATAATCATCATCCACCCGCTTGTATTGAAAGCGAGAAAAAAAACAATTATCGGTAATTTTTCTGTTGATAAACTAAGTAAATGACCTTGTTTTCATCATCAGTTAAAACCCCCTCAAAGAGCTAAAAGAAGTATGTCGGTATCATGGCATCTAAGTGGAGATCAAAGCGGTATAGTTGCCCGAGATTGTCATGGCATTACGTCATGTTTTCGCGCCATGTGAAACATCACTGTCTGATCGTACCGCCTCGGTTCTTTAAATTATTGAGAAGAAATCAATACTGACTAAAAAATAATCTTCTTTTTTTTTAGAAGCTAAAGTGCAATATCACGAATAAACTGACAGGTAATTGTGTCAAACGATGATAGTGGATTATCCTACCTCTGTGACCTATTTGCCATCATGGAATTTACATCTTTTTTAGAGAAGAATATCTTACGAAAGTGTCCTGTCAAAAAATAAATGTACAAAGATTCATTTAAAACTTAATAAAAACCGCAACGACATTATACTGCTTTATTTTAAAACCACATTTCCATTCACGAGGTCACGTAACCGCACTAACAGAAATCCGTTTGCCAAAAATAGTTTTACTCCATGTATTTAAATTGCTGCCGCTTTTTCATTATTTAAGATTTTTTAATTCTGTTTCTTATACTTTCTGGTAATAAGTCTGAATTTTATGACCATAGTATGTTTCATTTATTTTCTTTTAGAAAGAAATAAATAATAAAATTCGCGCTGTTTGAATTGTTACAAATAATTATATGAATATTTGATCGTTTTTATGGAAATTTGCCTACATTTCTGTCGATATCTTATTAAAATTGTTATAGAATTCAAACTGTATTACTTCTCAAACGATGTGGAAAATTTGAAGCGATTATATTGAAAAATGAATGCACTACGCGCGTTTTCTGTGTAGGTGTCGATAAACTAACGGCGATGCGTGCTCATGGAATGGAAAATTACCGGCATGACGTTTTGATATCTTTACGATTCGCGGGTAAATTCCTGTCAATCCAGGTATTTATTCGTGATGTAATTTCTGAATTTGGTAGTTACGACGTAAAAATCACTCGCCCGATCGGTCGAGTATACAGCGAAGTCCACTCGTCCTATCCCGACTTTAACTCGAGCGGGTGAGTGGAATTTTACACCCTTGTACGTCTGGGATCGTAACTTGTGACTTCCGAAACGCGCAAGAAGTCGGCGGCCAGTGGTCGCGTACTAATTTAGAAACTAAATGCTAAATAATCTGTTGTATATTAAGATACAGATGCTGAAATTGCATTTTGCATCAAAAAGGATCAAAACAGGTAAAAAAAATGCCCCCTGGACTGCCTAAAAAAATTTTGGCTCGGGACTATTATGATGGGTCGGTCGGAGCACTACAAACAAACCATTTTTTAATTTAGGCCCTAAGATGATCCTTCGGAAGCGTACAACACAACCTCGCAAAATGAGAGCCGACTTGGTTAGATTGAGTCTGTTCATGAGACAACTGTCCTCACGACCCTAGCACTTGACTCAACGGTGTTCTGTTATAGTAAAATTGAATGGAGTGTTTAAAGTTTTAATCTAAAACCATGACAAAATGTCTGAACAAATTATGAACTGCACACAATTTGAAGCAGCAGTGTTACAAGAATCACATTCTACACGTCGTGATTAAGATGTGACCTTTAATGTTAATTACTATAGTATATTAGCTCACTTTTCGGTTAGCTGTTCTAAAGAATGTGTTGCTTCATAACCTATTACTCATAAAATGGAAACAAAGTGATAAAATTCATAGGCTATTAAAATGACTATTTTTTTTATGAATGACATTTGATTACATTTTGATTCTGAAGCAGTTTGTAACATTTTATCAGAAGTGCTCTCAAGTCTCTTACTACAGTTTGGACTTATGACAAAGAGAGGTCATGCCTTCTTTATAGCCTTTCATTAAGTTAATTGATATTCAAACTTAATTTATTATGATTAATGTATAGTGTCTCTTAGTGTTTCTCTTAATGTTCCAGTATATTTAGGAATATTCCACCACATAGTACAAAATGCTTACAACAGCCTGCTTCGTTTCATATCTATCATGTTAACATATATTTCTTATACATTGTATCTTGATTTGCTATCACTAATTTAACTAAAGATCATATTTTCGACAACCTGGTGAAAGTTCTAAATCTAAAATTATTAACTTAGATACTTGCATATGTTCTTTTGTTTGTCAGTTTTGGTTTATCACCGCTTTGTAACAGTAATTCAGTCATGTAACGATGAGCAGTTAACTCAACCAGTATTCCTTGATTCTGTACCAGTTGTTCTATACAAGTAAGTGCTAAGTTCTCCATATTGCACAGAGGTGGAGGTTGAATGACTTCAGACACAATATCTTTTATCAAATCGTCATTGAGAACAAAGTCTGCTTAGGTGTTGTGTCAAATAAAATTCTTTTGAATAGAAATCACAAGTACTTCTTTCAAGTCAAGGTTCAGCTTAACATTTTAAAGATGGATGGAATGGTGTGATCTTAAAATATGACTTACAAATCCATATGATAAATATATATGTTGAGAGAAGTTAACTGCTTCCAAAAACTATTCTTTTTCACTCATTTGCTGCCTGAGCAAGCTGCGCCGAGATACAACTGTTTCTGCGGAAAAGTTTTTCAAATTGTTTACCGATGACTTGTTCATGTTTTTCTATAGAGGATTATGATTTTTGTACCGTGTATATACTTGACTATTTTGTGTTTTTTAAATAGCCCTTTCTTTTTAATATTACAAAATTTGTAATATTCACAAAGTGAAGTAAATTTAAATTACCAAAAAAATCTTTGAGCTACCCTTCTAGAAATACTGCCTCGTTCTGCCATATTGTGGTTGTATATTTTGTGACCTGTTAAATTACTTATTGAGTTATTTGAATAATCCCTTTCGCAAGTGAAAGCTGTATTCAAAATAACTTGTATTTTATTCAGTATAAATAGTCACACACAGGGTAAAACAGTAAGAAAGAGAAATGCAGATAAATTGTCATCAAAAAAAAAAGAAAAAAGGTGGAAACAGTACCACAAACAAAACTTATGTTGTCAAAAGATAAGAAAACACATGATCTGCTTCACATATATCTCCGAAGTCATCTGTATCAGGCATCTTCCTCAAGTTCTACTCACAGTGCAGACTCTTCAACTCAAAAGTACGGTTGCATTTTTTTGTTGGGTTTAACATCTTGACTTTCCAGCTTTGATGGTGGAGGAAGACCCAAGGTGGCCCTCAGTGCATTATTTCATCACGAGCGGGCACCAAGGTAGACCCACCGACCTTTTAAAAGTAAGCCAGGATGGCTTCCTCACAAGAATTCGATGCCACGAGTGAGGTTCGAACCCGCATCGATGAAGGGCAAGTGATTTGAAGTCAGCGACCATAACCAGTTGGCCACGGAGGCCCCCATAACGGTTGTAGGTTGTTTTACCTTTTAACATTCTCATTCAAACTCATTGTACAATATTTTGTTAACCGTGATTCAAAAATAGAAAAGAACGATTCCATTCGCAAGTCTGATGATTGAAAGGAATTGATGGTTAATTAAACGGTATTTCATGATCGTATTATACTTCAATATACTGGTAAGAGGAATTCTTCTGACACAATCAGTAGCACGTGTGGCCACCTCTACTGGCAACCACAGCAGCAAGACAGGGCTACATGGACCCACACCAGTTACGAAGCAGATATCGTTGAATTCTGACTCTGACACGTCGAACGAGACGCAGTGTTGCCAAACGAGAGACGTTGAAACGTCCTGCGACTTGTTCTTGCGTTCGCCCACATTCGAGCATGGTAAAACTTGGGGCCTCTTTGAAATTTAGCCTCGGCATTATCATAAACTGATCAGTTGTCAAACTATCTATGAAAATATGGTCGTATATCGACTAACATATGTACATGTGTAAAATTCGCTTAATAAAAATATATGGTTGACACACAAGGGCTGCACGAGGAAATCATGAACAGGTTCATGCATTTAGCAATGGACTGAATAAAATCGTACGAGCATTTACAATGGACTGAATAAAATCGTACGAGCTGGCTGTGTTTGTCGGTCAGAGTGCATGTACATTTCTGACATTTCCCATCAACTTTAACTATATAACGAAAATCACACAAACTTCCGATGAGGTGTTTCTTTATCCCCTCAGTATAATTTTTATATCCTTTAATCAAACGCAGTAAGTTATTTATTACATGTTTAAAATGTTTTGGAAGGAAACTGGAACTTACTGAAAAATTTCACACTTAACCACTATACTGCAGCGGTTTTCGAATTACATTGATCAGTTAAATTGTTTTAAATATTTCCACTCATAAGGATAGAGGATTTGACTTTTTACATACTGATTAAATTTGGTTTTTTGGTTCATTCACATTTAATCATATTGATTTAAAAACCCATCATATTTCATGACAGTTTTATCGTACCTATTTTTGAAGCGTAATAATTTATCAGTATTATCGTAATACAAATGAAACTATCATCAGAAAAATAAGAAAGCGTGACATCTCAATTTATTGATATTGTTTATAATAATTTTAGGTTTTCCCGTTCAATTTATTAATTTTGTTTACAATAATTTTAACTCTTTACGTAACAGAAAGCTTACATTTAATGGAAGAAAAAATTGTCAAAAGTGGAAAAATAATTTTGGGAAGGACGAATAGTAGAGTGGTAATGATAATGGACGGATCCAAAAACTGTCAATCATTATTAACCTAAAGCAGACTGTCCAATCGGGACTGACAAATACGTTTGACCTAGTTTACACAATAGACCACTTGTGTTTTGTTTGTGATATCGCTTGTGAGCACTTTACCTTTAAGTGGAAAGGTATAGTTGACGGGTTGATCAAAAAGTATATTTACATGAAATAATGAAAATGGGAGGAGATTGGTAAAGGTAGAAAAAAGGGCAGAGGATAAAGGCTGGCGGTGATGGTGGGGGAGGGCTGCGGGGTGGTGGTAAAGGGAAGTAATAACGCCAACATACAAGTCAATATATATAACATTTAAATCGAAACGATTTAAAGCAAGTTGAAAAAAGAGGCACTGTGTTGCAAAAACTTCTAGAGAATGTTGAGAAGTCAAATTTGTAAAGTTCGTATTTTGAAGTCTGGTTAAATTGCTTTATATCAGTGTTACGAAATTGCATTCGTTTTGTAATTGTTGGAGCCTTGGCCTTGATTTCTCGGTAGCTACGAGCACAAGTTCAACAACGCTACTAAATGCTGCCCATTAGAAGTATGAAGTAGATAACAAACACAATGCCATTTTTATGCAAATGTATCTTCAGGAATTGTAATTCTTTTATTTAGGTAGCCATGAAGCCTTTATGTACATTAGTTGACTTGAAGATTCGTGTCAATTTGGAAAATGAGGAGATACAAGACATTGGAAAGGCTTTTGACATAATGGTCAAGCGATTTGTTGAAGCTCTGCTTGATATCAATACGGAGATAAAGGTAATTAACATTTAAATAGAACAGACAAAACGATCATGTTTACTTGTAAATCGCATTCAGATAACAATTAACTTCATGGTTTTTATCTAAGATCTCGTTAAATCCAATGAAAAATCATTTAAGCTACAAATGAATGTTGTTTTTTTTAGTTTATTTTTGAAAGAACTCATTTGAACGACCATATTTCGTAAATGTTTGTTTTTGTGAATGATCGTTAAGTCATTCATGATTAAATTTCAATGATTAAATAAAAGTCATGACACATAGCTTTTTTACCAAAGACCACTGTCTAGCAATACACAATTTGAGATACGATCAAAATATATCGCCGCTTGTGGAGCGAGATACTTTGTAACTGTCTTAACAAAACAGTGTAAGTAGTCTAGTTTGGTCCGAGGTTCGTTCATATGACGATTAGAACTATCTAAAATCTGGAAAGTAGATCCATCGGAAGCCAAGCAATGGGTATTAGTATAGTTACTTGATTCGCATTAAGGTGTGACACTTGAACTTGATTAATTTCATTATGGGCTTAAAACAACATACGTGATGCAAATTGAATTTGATCATGCTATTAATTAATAATGATTTCGTTCTTTTTAATAGACCGATCGTCTGGAGTTTTGTTGAAGCATGGCTGAAGATACTAGAATATTGGTTGTCGGCCGTTGACTTTGAGTTTGATTACTTAGTAGTCATAAAGTCATGGCCAGGATGTGGCGATTTTACATTCATTCCAAGTTACAAAGAAGGTAAAATACAGATAGAATATAAAGTAACTGATCAACAGTCACTATCCGGTAAACACATTAACTTAAACACAGCAATGTTTGTTTGTTTTTGGTCTAACGCCGTTTTTCAGCAATGAAGCTGTCGTTTATAAACACAGTACTAAAAGGCATACGTGCAAGATGTGAAAAAAATGTATGTACTCGGCAGGTAAGCAATTTCAAGGCAGTTCACGGCTGTCAGTGCTGCATAAATTATATGCAAACTGGTAATTTAAGGAGTATTGATGTACCAATTTCAAGTGGAAATGTCAAGAAGGAATCGGTCCTGTCTTTCCTGCGGTCAAGAATTAAAAGATCAGTACATAAACCATGGAGATTTTTTTCAGTTTTCAAACAGGTCACCCGATAAATTCGCAGAAGATATGTTACATATTAAAGTTGACTTTAATCCTGTTATCGAAGTGAAAAATAAAATGATAGAACGGAAGGTCGATGGGACAGCAATACCACTTGAAGAAAACGACATATATTTTCTTTCCCCTATTTAACTCCTAATTTAGATTGGAGAATCTCAACACTCAGAACTAAAACATCTAAAAGAAAGATCAAAGGAACACAACCTGGCATTTTGTGTTTTTAAATTTATTGGGAAAGCCTTCCAATGTTTCGGCAACGTTAAATCATATGAGGCAAAGTGTATTCTCTAAATCATATTAAGAACTGTCAAGCACCAAACAGAGGAGCACATATATGCCTTTTAGATATGATGTAGGATATTTATGAATGTGCGCGATACAGAAATTTATCCCACCCGGTATTAACATCGAGCAATTTCTACCAGATGGATATTGGTAGCTATTTAGACATTTTAGACCCAGAAAAGAAGGCAATACATGTATTTCGTAAATGTCTGTTTTCATTGTTTGATCAACAGGATCATGTTTCTATAGAGGATTTATATTATAAGACAATGAGTCTTGCCAATCTATAAAAGCTATAGGTGGACACAGGACGATAAATTATATGCGGACTTTTTGCAGAAGAGAAGGGAAGCCAGTGCGAAAGAGGTTGTAGTGGAAGAAGATGGAATTATAAGTTTACCTCCTGTTAAAGAGGACGTAATACGTATGAAAAAAAAAATTAATCATAAAGTACATGAAATCGTAAGAGGTTCTTTTTAAATTTCATTACTATTTGTCACGACTTTATATGATAAAAAAGACTTGCAATTTCCAGATGGACGCCAAAATTGTAAAAATATTCAATAGAATCCTATATTAATATCAAGTGTCATAAATTAATGCCGTGTTGGCTTATGTCTAGTATAACTTATTCTGTAGATTTTAATATAAATTTTATTTACTATGATAGCGTTTTCATATTATTATTCTCTGGAATATGAAATCACACTTTTAATATTTGAAAAATTAAATAAATTTACAGAAATTTGGAAGCATGTCTCTGAAACATAGATATTATTCTATTTTAAACTTAAGAAATATCAAAACATGTTAGAGAAATAAACCTTCACACAACACTGCTTAACCGTTCTTGTCTTATATTAATTTGTCTAGACCCGTTATTTCACACCGTCTGTCCTATTTCCTTAAGGTACTTCTCTGATCTAAAATTAGAATGACCAAAATATCAAAGTATCAATTGAAAATTAGGAGAATTAAGTTTATTTATAAATATAGGTGGGTGAGGGAGGAATCAGTATGTAAAATACTTTACATGTGTTACGGTACCATTTCAAGAACCTTGTTTTATTGTATGAATTATTTAGAAAACATTCACCAGACTGTTTTTAAAATCTCTCAATGTTCTCTAAAATAGTATTTTGTTACGCAGAAGGTAGATAATTTACTTTACATTAGATAGTCAAGCTAATTTGCATAAAATGAATCAAATGAATGCTAAAACAAACATCTCTGAAAACAAAATATTACTAAAACTGAATAACATGCTAAATAAATGGTGATCGATAAACTAGACATTATTTGAGCTGCATCATATGAAAATATGGTGTAAACATTTATTTAATGGAGAACTTTGAATGTAACATACTTCACACATGTTTCGTTACAATTTCAATTAACTTGCTTCATTGTATCATTATTTTCATTGAAAATAATATAGGAATATTCTGTTATCAAGTTATTACATACTCTTACAAAACAGTATAAATCCATATATCACAAGCAGTGAGGTTTCTTCCGTAACGGCGCTTTAAAGTACGTTACCACTGTATGTTGCTGTATTCAGGATTATGTAGGAAGACATTGAAATCATTGGTGTCAATATAATCATATCATTGATTTTTTGAAACTTTAAAGTATTAATTCTATCATTTTTTTTGTTGTTCTGTCGTCACCCATGAACTTATCTGAAACATACATTTTTGTTAAACATTCAATGTTACTTTTTAAATTTGAATCAGTGAGTCTATTAGTTTAGTTATACACTATAAGTTTCTTAATATTATGTTGTTCTTTCATTTGATGGTTTCGTCATTGTTGTCAGTAACAAAATTTTACATCGACTATGTATTTTTCGGTGACGCCGTCTAAATTCGTTTTCGTTACCTATGCCACGTGACTTCAGTTTGCAAATCAAACTACTTGATAACGCATTATAGATAATTTATCAAAATGGAAGATTTATGTAACACTCTGCCTGATTGGACGAGAGTGTCAATTTCTTTCACTCTGTTGATTTTGCTACGCTGAGTGAAATGTAGACAACGCGTTTATCCTAAACGACGCTGTTCACAGTTTTAAAGCTAACTTTGGCTCAGTATATTTAGCAAGAATATTGATATATCTCAAAGTGATAAGTAAGTTTAATAAATATGATAAAAAGCTGTTCAAATACCAACATATATCAAATTAAAGAAAGAGCTGAATACGGTCTGCGTATCACATGAATAAGGATGTGATAAGAGTCTTTTATGTAGAGAAGTGCTTTTTAAAAGATTTTCCTTGTTACAACTGTCGTCTGTATATGAACAGGTTTCTTGCTTTTGTGACTTATTCAGATTGCATATTAAAATGAGTACTTGTTTGCTTTGATATATTTGTTATAAATTATTTAACTGATTTATTATATATGAATATTTTTCTTTAGTATGGTATGCAAATATTGAACTCAGTTGAAATCTGTTTTATTATATATATATGCTATATAATGACTGAATGTCATTACACTGAAATGAAGGTACGCTGCATACAGTTTATCTATGTGATATGACTACGGTCAAACTTTGCTTATGAAACAGAAATATTGAAATAATTACAATTGTATGTTTTGCTTGACCTTCACTTTTTTATAGGTGTGACGTCATTGTCCAAAGATTCATGAATAGCGAATATGCATTTGTTAAAGCGGGATCAGTTGGCCTATTTTAGAAATAAATAAAAATAATAAATAAAAAAAAATCCTTTCATTGATTTTTTCTCATGTATTCTAATCAAACTTGATTTGTAGCATCTTTATTAGGCCCGCAGCCAACTTTGTTCAGCTGTGACATTTAACTCCTTTTAGGGGCTGCTAGAGCTAAAACTAGAAATGCCTTTATACAGCGTCTCATGAACAGCTTGGTGGAACTTTGTCATACTTGGTCTGGAGCATCATTATAAGGTCCTCTTCCAAATTTATTTATATAGGAACTTGGGCCCTATTAGGGACCACTATAGCTAAAAGTAGATATGCCTTTCTTCGCATTAACCACTAAAATGTAATGGATTTTTATCAAACTCGATGTGTAACAATATCGTAAGGTCTCCTGCTATTTTGTTACAAATGGGGATAGGGACCAATTTAGCTAAAAATATAAACACGTTTAATGACCTCTTCTCAGGAACCGCTTCATGAATCTTCATCAAACTACTGCTGTAATTATTCGTCTAAAGATAAACGAAACAAAATTGCAGCCCTACGAAACCTTTGCGAAAAATTAAAAGAGAACCATTTGAATTGTTAAAGTGCGGTGTTTAGTTTTGCAATTTGAAAAATGTTAGATGAAAGTTGAATGTTAGATGAAAAATTCATAAACTTCTTTCCTTATTACAATTCGCCGACCATCCTTTTTAAAGATATTTCTTGTTACTATATGTTGTGTATATATTAATTATGTTTTGTGTGATCGTAAAGTCTATCTATGCAGTCATTTACGTGCGAAATAAAGCATTTGGTTTTAAATTTCACATACAATATAGTTAGATATAATAATTTATGCACTGATTTAAAATATTTAATGTTGAAAAACTGAACAAAAACTAAAGAACAGGATTAAATCTACAGATAGTTTAAAGACATATCGGACAGTTTTCTATACGCATATAGGCACACATTTTCATACGGACAGAATTTCTTTAAACTTTGTGTGTTATGACTGAGAGTCAAGTTTAAAACGGAAATATGTATTAAAAATCATCAGAAAATACTAAAAATTCCAATTTTACTAATAATTCCAAAAAAAAACGTTATTTTATCAAAACGTCGTAACATTACGCTGCAACTGATAAAACAAAACTGGAAGTAGACAGTTTCCCTTGAGGCCAGATATTCCCATCTGCACTACAACCAGTAAAAGAATCTTATATTCTTTAATAGAATAAAAAATGCCAACTTGAGCTTTAATTTTATTGTAGTCTAAGAATCATAACAAACTGATATTACATTCAGGAATTATGGATTATCATTAATGCAAACAATTGACATTGTGTTAATAGCTTAATAGAACATCAAACTTCATACAAACTTGAAAGAATCTGTAATACTAGGTATTGCCATTAATGTTAACACAACTTCTTTTATTTTTATGGGGCACTGTTGGTTTATCAAGAGAACTCTGCCTTTTAGATAGCAACTAAATTCACATTGGTTTTTTATTAATTGTGATGTCCATTTTCTCTTTACAAAAATAAGTTTTAAAAGAATTTTTCTAAGTTTGCTGTTATGTATAAATACTGTCACATCTGACTTGATGTTGCACCCACAAAATCTAAATGCGCTGATACCATGAATGCGACGTTACACAGGATTAATATGTATTTTTAAAACTATTTGTTACGTGTACATGAACTGAAAAGAAACTTTGCATTCCCGGATTCAGACAATTGTATTACAGAAACGAATTGACAGCAAAGGCATGATCGTTGGGGCCCATAGCGCCGACTGTATATACTGGACTAGTGGCCTCTGATGCACTTAGGGACACGATTCTGTGCACCCAACGATTTTTCCGTCGTCAGTCTAGTCTTGACACATTTGTAGAAATGATTTGATCTTCTTCATTTATTCCAAACATTAAAAAACATTTGCCTTTGTTCATAATTTACATAACAAAAGGCTGAAGAGCAAAACCGTCAAGCTAACTGTCAAAACTAAAAATATCATAAAGAAAAATGAATACAGAAATAAGATTCTGTATGACTAGGTTTTCCCGTCAGATAGGCAGCGCCTAATTTCATATTACATGTATATATAGGCAAATGTAAACTTTGTGTACTGACAGAGAGTCAAGTTTAAAACGGAAATATGTATTAAAATTCTTAGGTACCCGGGCTTGATCTTTAATTATCTGCCCTTGAAAATATATTTTTTCAGTTCGACTTTCAAGGGCAGATAATTTATGACCAAGGCTGAGTACCTATGATTTGTTTTATTTCATATTTCTGTTTTTGATTTGATTCTCTGTCAGTAAACAAAGTTTAAAGAAGAAGTTCTGTCCGCAAGAAAATTTCACCATGTCAATATTGACCCTGTGGCAAATGTCCCTAACTATAAACATGACAAAATGTTACCACAAAATCCTAGTCTTTCCCATTGACCGAATTTCTTTAAACTTTGTATACTGACTGCAAATGAAGTCTGAAACAGAAATATGAATTAAAATGTACAGTTTCCTTGCCTTGATATTGAATTACCTGCCCTTGAAAATTGGAATTTTTAGTATTTTCTGATGATTTTTAATACATATTTCCGTTTTAAACTTGACTCTCAGTCATAACACACAAAGTTTAAAGAAATTCTGTCCGTATGAAAATGTGTGCCTATATGCGTATAGAAAACTGTCCGATATGTCTTTAAACTATCTGTAGATTTAATCCTGTTCTTTAGTTTTTGTTCAGTTTTTCAACATTAAATATTTTAAATCAGTGCATAAATTATTATATCTAACTATATTGTATGTGAAATTTAAAACCAAATGCTTTATTTCGCACGTAAATGACTGCATAGATAGACTTTACGATCACACAAAACATAATTAATATATACACAACATATAGTAACAAGAAATATCTTTAAAAAGGATGGTCGGCGAATTGTAATAAGGAAAGAAGTTTATGAATTTTTCATCTAACATTCAACTTTCATCTAACATTTTTCAAATTGCAAAACTAAACACCGCACTTTAACAATTTAAATGGTTCTCTTTTAATTTTTCGCAAAGGTTTCGTAGGGCTGCAATTCTGTTTCGTTTATCTTTAGACGAATAATTACAGCAGTAGTTTGATGAAGATTCATGAAGCGGTTCCTGAGAAGAGGTCATTAAACGTGTTTATATTTTTAGCTAAATTGGTCCCTATCCCCATTTGTAACAAAATAGCAGGAGACCTTACGATATTGTTACACATCGAGTTTGATAAAAATCCATTACATTTTAGTGGTTAATGCGAAGAAAGGCATATCTACTTTTAGCTATAGTGGTCCCTAATAGGGCCCAAGTTCCTATATAAATAAATTTGGAAGAGGACCTTATAATGATGCTCCAGACCAAGTATGACAAAGTTCCACCAAGCTGTTCATGAGACGCTGTATAAAGGCATTTCTAGTTTTAGCTCTAGCAGCCCCTAAAAGGAGTTAAATGTCACAGCTGAACAAAGTTGGCTGCGGGCCTAATAAAGATGCTACAAATCAAGTTTGATTAGAATACATGAGAAAAAATCAATGAAAGGATTTTTTTTATTTATTATTTTTATTTATTTCTAAAATAGGCCAACTGATCCCGCTTTAACAAATGCATATTCGCTATTCATGAATCTTTGGACAATGACGTCACACCTATAAAAAAGTGAAGGTCAAGCAAAACATACAATTGTAATTATTTCAATATTTCTGTTTCATAAGCAAAGTTTGACCGTAGTCATATCACATAGATAAACTGTATGCAGCGTACCTTCATTTCAGTGTAATGACATTCAGTCATTATATAGCATATATATATAATAAAACAGATTTCAACTGAGTTCAATATTTGCATACCATACTAAAGAAAAATATTCATATATAATAAATCAGTTAAATAATTTATAACAAATATATCAAAGCAAACAAGTACTCATTTTAATATGCAATCTGAATAAGTCACAAAAGCAAGAAACCTGTTCATATATAGACGACAATTGTAACAAGGAAAATCTTTTAAAAAGCACTTCTCTACATAAAAGACTCTTATCACATCCTTATTCATGTGATACGCAGACCGTATTCAGCTCTTTCTTTAATTTGATATATGTTGGTATTTGAACAGCTTTTTATCATATTTATTAAACTTACTTATCACTTTGAGATATATCAATATTCTTGCTAAATATACTGAGCCAAAGTTAGCTTTAAAACTGTGAACAGCGTCGTTTAGGATAAACGCGTTGTCTACATTTCACTCAGCGTAGCAAAATCAACAGAGTGAAAGAAATTGACACTCTCGTCCAATCAGGCAGAGTGTTACATAAATCTTCCATTTTGATAAATTATCTATAATGCGTTATCAAGTAGTTTGATTTGCAAACTGAAGTCACGTGGCATAGGTAACGAAAACGAATTTAGACGGCGTCACCGAAAAATACATAGTCGATGTAAAATTTTGTTACTGACAACAATGACGAAACCATCAAATGAAAGAACAACATAATATTAAGAAACTTATAGTAGTATAACTAAACTAATAGACTCACTGATTCAAATTTAAAAAGTAACATTGAATGTTTAACAAAAATGTATGTTTCAGATAAGTTCATGGGTGACGACAGAACAACAAAAAAATGATAGAATTAATACTTTAAAGTTTCAAAAAATCAATGATATGATTATATTGACACCAATGATTTCAATGTCTTCCTACATAATCCTGAATACAGCAACATACAGTGGTAACGTACTTTAAAGCGCCGTTACGGAAGAAACCTCACTGCTTGTGATATATGGATTTATACTGTTTTGTAAGAGTATGTAATAACTTGATAACAGAATATTCCTATATTATTTTCAATGAAAATAATGATACAATGAAGCAAGTTAATTGAAATTGTAACGAAACATGTGTGAAGTATGTTACATTCAAAGTTCTCCATTAAATAAATGTTTACACTATATTTTCATATGATGCAGCTCAAATAATGTCTAGTTTATCGATCACCATTTATTTAGCATGTTATTCAGTTTTAGTAATATTTTGTTTTCAGAGATGTTTGTTTTAGCATTCATTTGATTCATTTTATGCAAATTAGCTTGACTATCTAATGTAAAGTAAATTATCTACCTTCTGCGTAACAAAATACTATTTTAGAGAACATTGAGAGATTTTAAAAACAGTCTGGTGAATGTTTTCTAAATAATTCATACAATAAAACAAGGTTCTTGAAATGGTACCGTAACACATGTAAAGTATTTTACATACTGATTCCTCCCTCACCCACCTATATTTATAAATAAACTTAATTCTCCTAATTTTCAATTGATACTTTGATATTTTGGTCATTCTAATTTTAGATCAGAGAAGTACCTTAAGGAAATAGGACAGACGGTGTGAAATAACGGGTCTAGACAAATTAATATAAGACAAGAACGGTTAAGAAGTGTTGTGTGAAGGTTTATTTCTCTAACATGTTTTGATATTTCTTAAGTTTAAAATAGAATAATATCTATGTTTCAGAGACATGCTTCCAAATTTCTGTAAATTTATTTAATTTTTCAAATATTAAAAGTGTGATTTCATATTCCAGAGAATAATAATATGAAAACGCTATCATAGTAAATAAAATTTATATTAAAATCTACAGAATAAGTTATACTAGACATAAGCCAACATGGCATTAATTTATGACACTTGATATTAATATAGGATTCTATTGAATATTTTTACAATTTTGGCGTCCATCTGGAAATTGCAAGTCTTTTTTATCATATAAAGTCGTGACAAATAGTAATGAAATTTAAAAAGAACCTCTTACGATTTCATGTACTTTATGATTAATTTTTTTTTTCATACGTATTACGTCCTCTTTAACAGGAGGTAAACTTATAATTCCATCTTCTTCCACTACAACCTCTTTCGCACTGGCTTCCCTTCTCTTCTGCAAAAAGTCCGCATATAATTTATCGTCCTGTGTCCACCTATAGCTTTTATAGATTGCCAAGACTCATTGTCTTATAATATAAATCCTCTATAGAAACATGATCCTGTTGATCAAACAATGAAAACAGACATTTACGAAATACATGTATTGCCTTCTTTTCTGGGTCTAAAATGTCTAAATAGCTACCAATATCCATCTGGTAGAAATTGCTCGATGTTAATACCGGGTGGAATAAATTTCTGTATCGCGCACATTCATAAATATCCTTCATCATATCTAAAAGGCATATATGTGCTCCTCTGTTTGGTGCTTGACAGTTCTTAAATTGATTTAGAGAATACACTTTGCCTCATATGATTTAACGTTGCCGAAACATTGGAAGGCTTTCCCAATAAATTTAAAAACACAAAATGCCAGGTTGTGTTCCTTTGATGTTTCTTTTAGATGTTTTAGTTCTGAGTGTTGAGATTCTCCAATCTAAATTAGGAGTTAAATAGGGGAAAGAAAATATATGTCGTTTTCTTCAAGTGGTATTGCTGTCCCATCGACCTTCCGTTCTATCATTTTATTTTTCACTTCGATAACAGGATTAAAGTCAACTTTAATATGTAAAATATCTTCTGCGAATTTATCGGGTGACCTGTTTGAAAACTGAAAAAAATCTCCATGGTTTATGTACTGATCTTTTAATTCTTGACCGCAGGAAAGACAGGACCGATTCCTTCTTGACATTTCCACTTGAAATTGGTACATCAATACTCCTTAAATTACCAGTTTGCATATAATTTATGCAGCACTGACAGCCGTGAACTGCCTTGAAATTGCTTACCTGCCGAGTACATACATTTTGTTCACATCTTGCACGTATGCCTTTTAGTACTGTGTTTATAAACGACAGCTTCATTGCTGAAAAACGGCGTTAGACCAAAAACAAACAAACATTGCTGTGTTTAAGTTAATGTGTTTACCGGATAGTGACTGTTGATCAGTTACTTTATATTCTATCTGCATTTTACCTTCTTTGTAACTTGGAATGAATGTAAAATCGCCACATCCTGGCCATGACTTTATGACTACTAAGTAATCAAACTCAAAGTCAACGGCCGACAACTGTGGTACCAATATTCTAGTATCTTCAGCCATGCTTCAACAAAACTCCAGACGATCGGTCTATTAAAAAGAACGAAATCATTATTAATTAATAGCATGATTGTGACAGGAAAGGCCGTACCGGCGACAGTAACCATCAGAACAAATCAACACCCTTTACAATATTTACAAATTTATTTACATAAGATGATTATTAACAATGCATAGATGATATGAAAAAAAAACTGATTATAAGAAAGAAAAAAAAAATCAAAGTTCAGTATCTCCGGATACAAAAGATCTTACAGTTCCATTCTAAAGTGACGTGTCACAGTTCTTTAATTTAATTGCGAACTTTAAGTAGCACAAACAATATCAAAACGTATCTTGAAATAAAGTCCCTTTAAACCGTGAATACGTTGATTCCGTATTGGCTCCCTATGGTGGTAGGTGATTGCATCCCTGAGCTGACTTCAGAGGATAACAAAAATCAGCGTCTTTGCGGTTTACGGCACAACCATGGGACGAAAGCTCTGCGCTGGGAAAAATCACATCCAGGCGAGTGAAGACAAGTGAACCTCGGGCATTGTACTTCCGGGTTATGACATCACCAGGTAAAATCGTCTGGCGGAAGAAGCTAAAATATATAACATATGGTAAGCACCATAGCAAAACAAATAAGTCAGGGCATATAACTGCTCCTTTGGGTACACCATACCTCCGTAGGCTCCCATAAATAATACGTGCTACTTATACAAAACATATGTGCTACTAAGTTCAAACGTCACATGATTAAAATACGTCACTTATTACTTCCATTATTACAAAGATTACTTACTTAAAAGACTAAAGTCAAAGTATGAAAAGATATGAAAAGTATATGATGAAAAAATATTATAGATACGGACATGATAAACTGCAGCTATTATTTACAACTAAAATTAACAAAATTCAATGTAAATCAAACGTTATACAATAATTTGTATCAATATAATGTCTAATGTCATACAACAAAACGGACATTGTATGTATATGCAATAGACTGGCACACAATTTCATATTACAATAATATATTACATACATGGCACCAGACTTGCCATATAGATTTATACATAAAAATACAATGCAGTAATGGCGTTCCATAATTAACAAAAATGTTTGACATATGTTTTGAAACGGTGCTTTACAATTATCATGTTACAAGTTTCAGTATAAATCTTACATCTTATATAAACGAAACGTTTAGACTCCTCTTTCGAAATAATTTACAAAAGTCTGAAATATTTAATAAATTATCCTAACATACCGAAACTAGCTAAAAATCACATGCCGAAAAGTAAATGTTACAAAATTCTGTAGAATGAACAAAAATTTACCAAATAAAAATCGTAATGCAAAAATCATACAAAAATCTAACAAATAAATTTCTTACCTCGATCGAGCATAAATTTCTAGCAAGAAAATAATTCAGACATAGATTCGTCTATAATGTCGGAAGGTGGTGTGCGCAAGGCATATCTAGTCCAGTCTATTTAAAGGGTAATGTCCCGCCAGATACTAAATTTCATGGGATTCACGGCCTATGCGTAAACTCTTGACTATTTGTATTTCCACGGGATTCACGATATAGCCGGGGAATCTAACTACTTTGGCGCGGATTGAAATTGACAATTTGAGGCCCATTATAGTGGTTTTGGGGATAAAAACATGAATTACTGAAGTTTATAAAATATCAACTTTCTTATTACTGAACCGAATTTAATGAAATTTACATGGAAATTTAAGTTATGAAATACAGAAAAACATTAGAGGTACTTTATGCGTGAAATCTGACATTTACCTCAATAACTCAAAAATTTACAAAAAGATGATGCAATACCTGCATTTACACTACAGATAATTTAAGGCCCGTATGTCAATTTGTGACAATGAGCAAATTCAATTTGCATCACGTATGTTGTTTTAAGCCCATAATGAAATTAATCAAGTTCAAGTGTCACACCTTAATGCGAATCAAGTAACTATACTAATACCCATTGCTTGGCTTAGATAGTTCTAATCGTCATATGAACGAACCTCGGACAAAACTAGACTACTTACACTGTTTTGTTAAGACAGTTACAAAGTATCTCGCTCCACAAGCGGCAATATATTTTGATCGTATCTCAAATTGTGTATTGCTAGACAGTGGTCTTTGGTAAAAAAGCTATGTGTCATGACTTTTATTTAATCATTGAAATTTAATCATGAATGACTTAACGATCATTCACAAAAACAAACATTTACGAAATATGGTCGTTCAAATGAGTTCTTTCAAAAATAAACTCTAAAATTTCCAAAAAAAAAACATTCATTTGTAGCTTAAATGATTTTTCATTGGATTTAACGAGATCTTAGATAAAAACCATGAAGTTAATTGTTATCTGAATGCGATTTACAAGTAAACATGATCGTTTTGTCTGTTCTATTTAAATGTTAATTACCTTTATCTCCGTATTGATATCAAGCAGAGCTTCAACAAATCGCTTGACCATTATGTCAAAAGCCTTTACAATGTCTTGTATCTCCTCATTTTCCAAATTGACACGAATCTTCAAGTCAACTAATGTACATAAAGGCTTCATGGCTACCTAAATAAAACAATTACAATTCCTGAAGATACATTTGCATAAAAATGGCATTGTGTTTGTTATCTACTTCATACTTCTAATGGGCAGCATTTAGTAGCGTTGTTGAACTTGTGCTCGTAGCTACCGAGAAATCAAGGCCAAGGCTCCAACAATTACAAAACGAATGCAATTTCGTAACACTGATATAAAGCAATTTAACCAGACTTCAAAATACGAACTTTACAAATTTGACTTCTCAACATTCTCTAGAAGTTTTGCAACACAGTGCCTCTTTTTTCAACTTGCTTTAAATCGTTTCGATTTAAATGTTATATATATTGTCTTGTATGTTGGCGTTATTACTTCCCTTTACCACCACCCCGCACCCCTCCCCCACCATCACCGCCAGCCTTTATCCTCTGCCCTTTTTTCTACCTTTACCAATCTCCTCCCGTTTTCATTATTTCATGTAAATATACTTTTTGATCAAGCCGTCAACTATACCTTTCCACTTAAAGGTAAAGTGCTCACAAGCGATAACACAAACAAAACACAAGTGGTCTATTGTGTAAACTAGGTCAAACGTATTTGTCAGTCCCGATTGGACAGTCTGCTTTAGGTTAATAATGATTGACAGTTTTTGGATCCGTCCATTATCATTACCACTCTACTATTCGTCCTTCCCAAAATTATTTTTCCACTTCTGACAATTTTTTCTTTCATTAAGCTTTCTGTTACGTAAAGAGTTAAAATTATTGTAAACAAATTAATAAATTGAACGGGAAAACCTAAAATTATTATAAACAATATCAATAAATTGAGATGTCACGCTTTCTTATTTTTCTGATAATAATTTCATTTGTATTACGATAATACTGATAAATTATTACGCTTCAAAAATAGGTACGATAAAACTGTCATGAAATATGATGGGTTTTTAAATCAATATTATTAAATGTGAATGAACCAAAAAACCAAATTTAATCAGTATGTAAAAAGTCAAATCCTCTATCCTTATGAGTGGAAATATTTAAAACAATTTAACTGATCAATGTAATTCGAAAACCGCTGCAGTATAGTGGTTAAGTGTGAAATTTTTCAGTAAGTTCCAGTTTCCTTCCAAAACATTTTAAACATGTAATAAATAACTTACTACGTTTGATTAAAGGATATAAAAATTATACTGAGGGGATAAAGAAACACCTCATCGGAAGTTTGTGTTATTTTCGTTATATAGTTAAAGTTGATGGGAAATGTCAGAAATGTACATGCACTCTGACCGACAAACACAGCCAGCTCGTACGATTTTATTCAGTCCATTGTAAATGCTCGTACCATTTTATTCAGTCCATTGTTAAATGCATGAACCTGTTCATGATTTCCTCGTGCAGCCCTTGTGTGTCAACCATATATTTTTATTGAGCGAATTTTACACATGTACATATGTTAGTCGATATACGACCATATTTTCATAGATTGTTTGACAACTGATCAGTTTATGATAATGCCGAGGCTAAATTTCAAAGAGGCCCCAAGTTTTACCATGCTCGAATGTGGGCGAACGCAAGAACAAGTCGCAGGACGTTTCAACGTCTCTCGTTTGGCAATACTGCGTCTCGTTCGACGTGTCAGAGTCAGAATTCAACGATATCTGCTTCGTAACTGGTGTGGGTCCATGTAGCCCTGTCTTACTGCTGTGATTGCCAGTAGAGGTGGCCACACGTGCTATTTGTGTCAGAAGAATTCCTCTTACCAGTATATTGAAGTATAATACGATCATGAAATACCGTTTAATTAACCATCAATTCCTTTCAATCATCAGACTTGCGAATGGAATCGTTCTTTTCTAATTTTGAATCACGGTTAACAAAATATTGTACAATGAGTTTGAATGAGAATGTTAAAAGGTAAAACAACCTACAACCGTTATGGGGGCCTTCGTGGCCAACTGGTTAAGGTCGCTGACTTCAAATCACTTGCCCTTCATCGATGCGGGTTCGAACCTCACTCGTGGCATCGAATTCTTGTGAGGAAGCCATCCTGGCTTACTTTTAAAAGGTCGGTGGTTCTACCTTGGTGCCCGCTCGTGATGAAATAATGCACTGAGGGGCACCTTGGGTCTTCCTCCACCATCAAAGCTTGAAAGTCGGTGCGATGTTAAATCCAACAAAAAAATGCAACCGTACTTTTGAGTTGAAGAGTCTGCACTTTGAGTAGAACTTGAGGAAGATGCCTGATACAGATGAATCGGAGATATATGTGAAGTAGATCATGTGTTTTCTTATCTTTTGACAACATAAGTTTTGTTTGCGGTACTGTTTCCACCTTTTTTTTTTTTTTTTTTTTTTTTTTTTTTGATGACAATTTATCTGCATTCCTCTTTCTTTCTTACTGTTTTACCCTGTGTGTGACTATTTATACTGAATAAAAGACAAGTTATTTTGAATACAGCTTTCACTTGCGAAAGGGATTATTCAAATAACTCAATAAGTAATTTAACAAGTCACAAAATATACAACCACAATATGGCAGAACGAGGCAGTATTTCTAGAAGGGTAGCTCAAAGATTTTTTTGGTAATTTAAATTTACTTCACTTTGTGAGTATTACAAATTTTGTAATATTAAAAAGAAAAGGCTATTTAAAAAACACAAAATAGTCAAGTATATACACGGTACAAAAATCATAATCCTCTATAGAAAAACATGAACAAGTCATCGGTAAACAATTTGAAAAACTTTTCCGCAGAAACAGTTGTATCTCGGCGCAGCTTGCTCAGGCAGCAAATGAGTGTAAAAGAATAGTTTTTGGAAGCAGTTAACTTCTCTCAACATATATATTTATCATATGGATTTGTAAGTCATATTTTAAGATCACACCATTCCATCTTTAAAATGTTAAGCTGAACCTTGACTTGAAAGAAGTACTTGTGATTTCTATTCAAAAGAATTTTATTTGACACAACACCTAAGCAGATTTTTTTCTCTTTGATCACAGCTTCATATATTTGAAAGTCTCTATTTCGAAGTAGGTTCTTCATTTCTTTTAAGCAAGTTTCGCCATCCTTTAATTTAACGCTTGCATTTGATGATGTTGCAAGAAATGGATATGTTTCACATATTTCAAGACCAGGTACAGATATGTGTGATACATTATTATCGTTTTTGTTTTTCAAGTTCACGTATTGTTTTCTGGCATTATGTTCCTCCATCAATCCTTTCATTCTGTACATATAACCATTAAAGTTTGAATTTAAAGAACGTTTTACACATATTGGAATGTTGTAGTTTAGGTTTCTTGCAATAACATCTCCAAACACTGCACTTGCAAAACATTTTTTTTTTCTTTTTCCATCTCTCATTAACTGACTCCCCTCTTGTTTCAATTTCTATACGTTTTGCCTCATTTTTAGAAACAACTGCATTGTCTTTGAAAAAAACTCATCACACTTAATTCTAAGTTCATTTTCCTGCAAATCTGTCGTTAACACGTTTGCGCGAAAGGATCTTCTAGCTTTCTTATCATCATTCCCTTCTGATGAATCATTTTTTCTTTTATATCTATTTGACTTAGTTTCTTCTCTGACTTTTACCTGTTTTCAAATAATGCTTTGCTCTTTGTCTGTAAGTATCCACAAAAACTCATCAGACCTTTTTGGTGACTATGCTTGCCCACAGCTTGATCTCAATCCACCCCATAGCATCTTGCATAAAAAGATCCCCGAAAACAGGGGTTCGTCCCTTTTCCCCCATAAAATTTGCATCGGTTACTCATCCATCATTCTGCTAAGTTGCTAGTGAAGTTTGATATCAATCGTTCTGATTTGTTGGCCATTCTATCCATATTGTAGAAGGTGCTTTTATGAAGGTCTTAATTTATGGGACTCTGTGAGACACCTCCAGTTCTTAACTTTATTCATTCTACTACAGACATATTTTTAACTGTATCATTCCACATGTAACTTTCATCCTTGACTGCATCACAACCATCATCATCTTCTTTAGCATCACTTTCATTACTGACACACTTATCTGCATTATTGTTTACTTCAACTTCATTTGGCTTTGTTTACTTGGTAGTATTTGCAGCAGTCTGTTGAGCATTCAACGCTTAGACATGCCTTCCACAGTTTTTCCATCATCTTTAAGTTTTCGTTTTGCTGCAACAACATCACCTTCATTACTCCTCATTTTTATTGCACACTACACACCTTGCACAATGCGTTTTTCATTCCAAAACAAATATTTTGCCTTTTCCTTTATAAAATGGCTTGTCTAAGACTAATTGTTCAAGATGTGCATTTAAGCATTTGCATGCGTGATTGTAACACTCATTTTTTTAACATACGGCCCCAAGACAGAAACATTTTGAACTATAATGGAAAAAAGGGTTGTCTCCATCCACTTTAATCTTTTTATATCTGATTCCGTGTATTTGCTCACAATTCAAAAATTCCTGAAAGGTATTTTGTTTTTTGAAACAATTGTGTTCTACTGGCTTTCATTTCGGAATTGTGCAAATGTAACATGACTTATTTCTTATTCCAGTAAAGTTTATTCGTGTGAAAACCAACAATTAACCCAAAACCTGCCATGGTATTGTTAGTGTGTCTTTGAAAACGTTTGCATCATCGACTATCACAAACAACTGCAGTAGAAGGTATTCCGTCATGAAATGAACCAATTTTCATAGCATAATCGATCTCCTCCCTTCCAGCTTCGCACATGACATCCACCAGTCTTCAATCTGTTCCTCTGTTTTAGTGTTTTAGATGGCCGCATACCTGGTACTCCCATTATCCCCATAAACTCATTTATGACAGTATACCCACAATCTGTTATCATATCTCCCCATATACCGTTGACATTTATTTCAGACAATTCTCTTGTTTCAGTTTTAATGACATCACTGTTTTTTCCACAACCTCAACATGTAATTAGCTCTTATAACACTTTCTAGTTCGTTTCTTTACTCATATTAAACAGCAATGGGGTCTACACCATTAAAGGCCCGCTCATGCGCGTTATCACATGAGACTTAATGGGTTGCTACTTCGGTAACATTTTTACTTAAAGAGTTCATATGTAATTATGTATACTCCTATTTCCTGGATTGCCATTTTTATCTACTTTTAAATGGTAATATTTATATCATTACTTTTTTCTCTTAGCAATGTATCTCTTTGCTTTTTTCAACAATTATCTTAAAAATGTTAGTTTTGAGTTTGTCTTCTTTTTAAATGGGTATAATTTAGGGCTTTTTGGTTTGTTTCAATTTAAATAGATTCTTTTCTAACCTTTTTTTTCAATTGTATTTGCTTCCTCATACCCTTCATACCGTCATTAATACTCGTTACACCAATTTTACTATAATGTTTACTACACTTTTTGCGTTTATTTCCCATTGTCAGGTAAAATGATTTCTCTTGAGACTTACACAAACAATATACAAACCTTTACCATTTAACTAAATTGATTTGGTATACTAGAAGGATGTTATGGATCTTTTTATACACCCTAGCATTCGTTGTAGTCATCATACTTGTTTACTTGTTTCGCATCGATAATCAAAGAAGTCATAAATAATTTTAACAATTTTATTTACAAATTCTCAAAGAGATGAATCAAAATACTATATTCATTAACATCATGTTGTATCATCTGTAGTCATTGTTAAATATAATGAATGACATTTATTGTGATGCTCAAAAATACAAACATTATTATTCTGATATAACATGTATTATTGCCTGCTTTATCTCAATAGAATTCCCAAAATTTATTTTGCTACGACGATTCCGCCATGTTCATCCGTAATTGGTTTTCAGCTTTATAATGAAAGACGCTATCCAGTCAGGATACCAGCTTCATAAACTTTGTTGAATCTTGTTATATTTTAAGAGTTTTAACTGTTTTGGTGTATGGGAATATCAAATAACAGTTTTGCTGCTCAGATGTTTATTTCATGACTGTTGTGTTGAGCGACCTGTGGAGTTTCCACTTTTTCTATACGCATATAGTGAATAAATTGAAGGTGCTGCATGCGGGTATAAACGGTTAAGATAGTTCGTGCAATGTACATATTTAAGCATACACCGATTGTCCCCAATAAATAAGACATCATAAAAAAAGAATTGATAAAAATAAATAATAAATCAAATGACAGAAATTATAATACATGAATTGTGGTAAAATCTGTGCTGCACTTACATTTAACTAGGAACTTTTTCACTCTTATCTTCTTTCTCATTTATCGTCCATTTAGAATACAATGTAGTTCTTTAATGGAAAAAGATATTCTCTTAAGATGGATAATTCAAAATAATCCACATAAATGTGAATGACGTGCTAAAAAGCCTGACATAAGTAAACATTATATTTCCTTTCCATTTTTAAACAAGATGATGTTATAAATTGCACATATTTTGTGGCATTTAACATTAAAATCAGCTTCCCGGCCATTCTGTGTTGATTCAACACACGGAATAACTGCGACGTCATTAAAGGAACGTCATACGCGGACGTCGTCAAGACAACGGTCGGTTATCACTAAGCAGCGATGACGTAAATTTCGCGCCTTTCCTTTTGCTGTTCATACGAAATGAACGTCAAAAGTTTCAATGGAAAAGAATAGGGCGCATATAAATATTCAAAATTAAATACCTTTAAGTAATTTGTGTTAACCTATAACTAAACTCAAAGAATATAATGTGGTATTGTCTATTTACAACTTTACAGGTGTTAAAAGTGGGTACAGATTCAGTATTATATCTACAAATTCAGCTTATCTTTTTATTCATATAATAAAGCTGATCCGACCTAGATATAGTAGCAGAAAACCTAAATAGAACAGTACTTGAAGCTGCAGCTGAAACAATACCGTCTGAAGTTATAACTGTGCGCCCTGCAGATGTACTGTGGTTTCACTCTGGAATTCGAAAACTTATAAGACAAAGAAATAGACTTTTCAAAAATTAAAGCAAAGCTTCGTAACAACGAATGTCTTTGGAACAAATTTGAAAGTAAACGAAATGAAGTCACAAAAGAACTAAAAAAAGCCAAAAATGATTTTAAAAATAAAATTAACGACCAGATTAACAACGAGAAACTTGATGTCAAAACATGGTTTAAAATATCTAAGAAAATCATGTATAAAACTAAATCATCTACATTACCTAACCTTTCCTATAAAGGCAAAGTATCATCAGACGACAAAGATAAAGTTAATATCCTAAACTCATATTTTTACAAACAATTAATAAATGGACTGGTACACAAACGGCCACAATGAAACTACAAAGGTAAGGAGGGATATCTCCAAAAAGAAAAAAAGTAAAGTCCACTCTTTTTTATCATTTATTGCACTAAAATTTCGGCCTTGTCAGCCGCCCGGGTCGAAATGGGAAGACCATAAAAACAAGATGGAGGAAAGTATATATAAAAAAAAAAAGTCGGAGGGGTAACGACCCGGCCGTGCTCCGTATGTAGCTCTATGACAAATCCTTTTTGAAAAAGGAAAGCTGGTAATATCGTACCTTAGTGCACACAAACATGTGATAGTTTCCATCAATTTTCTCTACATTAAGTTGATCGTGCGGGCGTCCACAGGCCTTTATCCATCGCAGACATTTTTCGAGGTTTGTCTTTGGCTTCGGGAAAGGAATAAATCTTACTCCGCCTTCTAATCGCTTTGGGAAGCGAGTGTCCGATTTACAAAGGCCCCACTGGCACCTTTTTACCATTTTTGATCGTATCTTGCGCGATTACATTAGTTGTTTTAATTGTAATTTGCAGTAATATTCTATAGGCTTTTCGATCGCAATGTCGGAGGGTAATGTCTATGGTAACACCGCCTGGAGGTGTGTGTAATATTGCACGTATTGATTGGTTAATCGGCGATCGATTTATCGGTTTGATTGACAGTCGGCGTCTGGTCAATTGACGAAAGCAATACTCGACACCAGGCAATCCCGACTCGCCCCCACACATCCTAGACCATATACACATTTCAGAACAAGATATTAAGGACGCAATATCTTCAATTAACCCATCTTAGTCCTGTAGCCCAGACTTGGTCAGTCCTAAACTTTTAAAGGAAGGATGTCCAGTCTTGGCAGTACCACTCTCTCTATTTTTCAATAAATTACTCACCAGATCTTATTTCCCTTCAGTCTGGAAAGAGGCAAATGTAACCCCGATTTATAAAAAAGCCAATCCATCTGACCCACAGAATTATCGACCAATATCCTTCTAAGTTGTGTTGGGAAGCTCATGGAAAGATGTATCAATACACATTTTGTTAATTAACTTACTCGGAACAAACTTCTTAGCAGTTACCAGTCAGGGTTTATTTCTGATGATTCCACAACTAATCAGCTTGTGTATATTTATAATGACATATGTAAGGCGATGGACGAAGGCAAGGAAGTTCGAGCAGTCTTTTGCGATATATCCAAAGCATTTGACCGGGTTTGGCACAAAGGTCTCCTGTTTAAACTTTCAGTAACTGGTATAAGTGGGAATCTACTCCGCTGGTTTAAATGTTATTTAACTTTCAGAAAGCAAAGGGTAGTATTTGCAAATGCATCTTCCGACTGGTAATCTATAAGTGCTGGTGTCTCTCAAGGTTCGATCCTATGGTCAAAACTATTCTTAAATTCTTAATATACATTAATGATATCGTTCTTGATTTACATTCAAATGTCCGGTTATTCGCAGATGACACCAGCCGGTATATTATTGTAGATAACCCTGTTTCAGCTGCCCTAACCCTAAACCAAGACTTGGAAACAATTTCTAATTGGTCAAAAACATGGTTGGTAACCTTTAATCCTTCAAAAACGGATGCCCTGACCTTCTCCAGGAAAGCAGTCAAGCCTGTACACCCTGATCTGTATTTTGATCATGTCTTGCTACAACCTATTAGTACTCATAAACATTTCCGCCTAATACTTTCTGAAGATTGTAAATGGAATGCACACATCGCAAACACTGTTAGTAAGGCCTGGCAAAGACTCGGAGTCTTACGCTCTCTAAAATATCTTTTAACTAGACAGAATCTTGAACGTTTATATATTACTTTTATCCGCCCTTTACTGGAATACGGGGATGTTATATGGGACAACTGCTCCGACTACTTAAACTCTGAATTAGATTCCATTCAAATTGAAGCTTTAAGGATAATTACAGGTGCAACAAAATATTGCAACGTGGAAAAGCTCTACACTGATACTGGGGTAGAAATCTGAACTAAAAGACGTAGGAAGCACAAAGTTACCTTGCTTTACAAAATGAAAAACAAATTAACTCCTAATTATTTAAGCAACCTAATTCCCGAACGTACCCAGCACAGATTTGACCTAAGACAACCCGAGAGGTTACCATTATTACCATGTAGAACAGAATTATATCGAACATCCTTTTTCCTCTCTGCAATAAGAGAATGAAACAATTTACCGTCTACTACCACAGGCCAAACAACCTTACATTCATTCAAACATCATCTAAACGCAAACAACAACTCGCAACCCAACCAACCCAACCCTCTGTTTAAAATCGGTCAGCGGAAGCTAAAAATACTTCATACACTCCTTAGACTGTCCTGTAGTACACTCAAACACGATCTGTTTCGACGCTCACTCATTGAATCTCCTTTTTGTACCTGTGGTTCAGCGGAGACAGTAAGTCACCTTTTAATATCCTGTCCTAATTACACACAGCAAAGACACAACATCTTGGCTCATCCTTGTCCATTAACAGCTGAGAACGTTCTGTTTGGTAACGAACACCTAACTTCTGAGCAAAATAAATAATACTAAAAACGCAGAAATACATGGAAGCGACAGGCCGTTTTGACTCTGATTAGGTTGGCGATTGGATTGGGTCATTAAGAGCTGAATCTTTTTTTCTTCTTATTTTCCTTTCTCTCTCACCTACCCACTCCTGAGTATCTTTTTACACATTTTCATATTCTGTTCAACATACTTTTTTGTATTATCTGTTCATACATATGTTTCTTTTGATTTCGTTTCTGTTGTGCACTGTATATTCAATCTGTCATAACAAGCAGTTTAATATGTATAGTTACTATACGAGAAGGACACGATAAGTTACACTGTAACTTTTTTCCTAATCCTTATTTTATCTGTAGAAATGTTGTATCATGTTATGCATATTTGAATACAAATACTGTTTAGACTAAAGCTGATCCATATACCTCATTCATTTTAAACTTGAATCAATTTAATGTCAATTTAATGTCAATTTTAAACTTTTCCTGTAGGGAACAAAAAGTTAATCGATATATCCACAAAATGCTACTTCTCTGGAAAAAAATTGTAGAGTTGGAAAAAAATGAATTGGTTTCATCCTTTCACGACAGACGGTAAGAGATTCTAACCTTACTTGATTGAACTGGCTTTTCTGAAATAAGTTGTTATCGTTGGACATAATGAGTTCTTGCAATTACCACTATTCATACTGTCTCGTGCTTTTGAAAAAAAAATGTAATTTAATCAGACTCTATATGAATAATATGCTGGTCGTCACTGAAAAGTTACCACTTATATATACCTCATTATTTTTTATACATTACTGAGGTCACCTTTTTATAGCCTGTGCTCGGTTTATCACTCACGGACTGTCTAATTATGTATCCTTACCAGTTTCATGATTGTCAGTTGAGAACAGCCTATACGACGTCCAATTTAACGAACTTTAAGTCCGGCGTCAACCATGCCAATGGCCTGATGACGTTGAACATCCCTTAAATATGACATTCTTAGCAAAGATATTCTAGTTTTGAACGTTTTTCTCTTAGTCTGTCCACTAATTTTCAAGTGAGATGAATGATTTGCGATAAAAATTGCATACATGTCGACTTTGCTCGGAAAAGTCATTTTGCACGTGCAGGCCGTGACTCAAATGGAGTTCATTAAATTTGTCAAATCTTTACACCAGTGACTACTCAGTTGGGTCAAAACCATCATCGCGTTATGCTTTTAAAACAGTTTGCGATTTTCAAAATATAAGGGTCAATAAAGTGGTAACTTTTCAGTGACGCTGAGTATATATTGCGAATGTTACAATTATTTTTAACTATACAGCCTCGTGCTGTTGAAAACTTTGTAACTTAATCAAACTCTATATAAATAATATATTGCGACTGTTACAATTATTTTTAACTATACAGTTTCTATTTATACAATGCAGAATGATACGGTTTTTTGAAATTTCAGACAGTGTTCTGCCGACGATTTCTGTTGTCGAGCAACAACACAGGAGTAAAAATAACAGAAAGGGTGATATAGCTTTCAAGAGCAAATTTCACAGATTTTGAACGGATTGATGATGCGATGTGTCAATACGCTTCTTTAGAGGCATTGATATTTTCTTGCAACAATAGAAACTGTAATTTTCTTAGTCGTACCTTTCTATGCAGTGATGCTATCACATTAATCATTCTATAGGCTGTGGTCATCTTCCTTCTCTTGCAAATTTCGCGCAGCTCACAAACCAAGTCTCGTGTATAGTCATAAACAGGAATTCTATATTTCGAGGCAAATGACCTTAACGTGAAAGATACTAACTGAATCGAGATTAAATCATTGTACAAATCCCCTACAGTATATTTACCCGTTTGGTTCACTAATAGAAAAAGCAATACTTTAAAATGGATAAATAGCCACTTTGGTTCATACCGGTCAAAATCGTACCAGTTAAATTGTAAAAAGGGATGATTCATTGATTTAACACTTCTACAGCGCACTATATCGTTCACAATGTTTAAAGTGCAAATGTGGGCCCCGATAGTTGGGGATTTACAGTCACTGATATGATTTATGACGGCAATCTTTGCTTCGTACTGACTGATGTATAGGAAAGTATCCTTAAATTTTTTAATTTTATTAACCAGAAATTTCAGAAAGCAGAATGCAAGTCTGTGTTCTTTAGAAGTCTTCTTCAAAATCTCCAATTCACTCTGACAAGTAGAGACGCTCCATGATTTGAGATCCCGACCCTTCGGAAACAAAAAATATTTCCCTTTTTTTTCAAGCAAAGGAGTTTTCCTAAATTTCCATTGATTTGATATAGCTAATATTTTCAAAGTGAAATATGCAAGTCTTAGTATTTTAGATGGCCTGTTTAAACAATGTTGGTGTGCTTTAACTGCGGAGATACGGTTCTTGAGACTATACGTGTAAATGTTTTGACTATGAATATATCTATCATCTACGAAACATCTCACGAGCCGTTGAACCACGTCGATGTCTACTATCTCTAAAACTGGGTGAAAGTCAACTTCTATTGATACCTCTTCCGGCTGTTCAGTTAGTTCAGTCAATTCAGGCAAAGTATACTCGAACATGTCGTTATATTTACCGTTCGAAGTGTAATCTAGATTACATTGGAGATTACATTCAACTTGTTCGAAAATGTCATGATTACCAATGCTAGCACTAGGAATAGATAATGATCTATTTTTGCTGGTCCACAAAAATCTGAGTCGATCCAAACGATGAAGACTATCAAGTCTACCGTCACGTAACGATGTCTGTGTGCATTTTAATTCGCCCGTTTTCATACGTACGGAACAAAAGTGACAACCACTGAGTTCGAATACGCCTAGCATTGCACATATTGTTCTTAAACTTAAAGCACATGAATTCTGCCTACATTTTTCATTTATACAGGTGTGTAAATTACTTGCAAATACAAGCTTCACCTGCGGATTTAGATTGACATATACACATTCTTTTGATTGCGGATCAACAATTTTGTACTTGACTTCCATCTCGTGAATGCTATGTCCGAGCAAGAAATCTTCACAACCAGGCCATGACTTCATAATTGCAAGGTAATCAAATTCCAGGTCGCAACTGTTGTCGCCTCCACGCCATAGTCTTGTCTGCTCAGCCATACTGCCAAAAAGTGCGAGCCGATCAATCTGAAATGTACACATGCGTAGACAAGCATATCTTCCCAAACCAGCTACATATTCTATAACTTAGAGTAAGTATAAATATCCTGTTTAACGAATATCTCTTAGCAAGTTGGTATGAACATTATTTATGAAATAATGTATAGAAAAACCTTGTTTTAACGCTATTAATACAAGAAAAGAGGTGACCAGTACGTCCCGGGCGTATCATGAAGGCTTTTAATCGATTATGAGAGTATTAATGTAATTTAAAATGAAACACGATTTTTCTATACATTAATTCAATGATAAATCTATGTCCTTTATAATTTAAAACTGTAGAAAAATATTTTCGCGCTATTTTGGTCGCAACAAAAGCATTGACGTCATCACCACGTTAACCTTGCGACATATAAGCGTAAGCGTGTTTTAACGGAAACAAGCGTTTATAAGAGTCAAATGTTTGTATCGCGTGTTCGAAGTAGACTTAACATTTAGCATTTATAATTCACGGTAACACTTATTTGGTTTATGAAATATACACAGATAACGAATATGACTGTCTACCTACGGGTACCAGTTTGACATTCAACTTTCATATCGGATGTGTGATGTCATTTGTGATGTCAGTTTCATGTATGTCGTCGCGCTTAACGACGATATTTTCAGTTTTACGCAGGCGTAAGAACAAAAAATATTCATATTAGGCTTACCACTCTCTATAACGTGATAACGCGACCGCACAAGACAACATGACACCAGATCGAACAACGTGACACTTTTTCGTTTTGAAGTAGATCTAAGTATTTTCAATTTTGTCTAATATACAATGTGAATCAATTAAAACCAGATTCCTACCAGGTTTTGAGGAGAGAAAGAGTAATCTAAAGGATTTCTTTTCTGAATTAAGAAAGACCAACAAATGATCACAAAGGAGGATTTTTGTTTTCATTTTTGAAGCAACAATCTCGACATTATTCTCAATAAAAAGCCAAACATTTTATCTCTTTATCTGCTAAAATATCCCGGCGAAATCTCCATTAATTTCGAAAATATACTAAGTGTTCAATTCGGATGGGCAGACCAAAAATGTTCTATCTGACACCACATGATTTGCAGGAAAGAAATGTGCTTAAAGACACCAAGTTTTGATGATAAGATGTTCTGTCTGACACCAACATTTGCCTTTATTTCGCTCAGTTTGCAGTATTTTATCGCAGCGTGTTTTTTTATTATTATTAGGATATAATGAAAGTATTCGCCGAAATGTGCCTTCGTGGCTTTTTTTTTCTTTTGATTAGGTTATAATATGCAAGAATTCACCGAAATGCGCCTTCGTGGTATAGTTGAAAGAAGTACCCATAAAAAAACTTTTTTTTGTTCAATTTTTGCACTTTTGCTTGTAAAATGGGGGCTTATTTTACTAGCAGAATATATTCTCAGTAAAATAAGACAGGTTTCATGTCCTATTTCGCTTGTTTATGGCAAATGGTGAAAGAAAACGAAAGTAGGGTCGTTTACTGCGGGGCGCCGTCAACAACGCGATCCAAGTAAGGGTCAGTGGTCAGGTTTTACAGGTGTATGTCAGGATTTGATGGTGGCCGGTGCGAGGCGTTACCAACGGTTAGGGAGGTAGTGTGCACCGCCTGACTATGGCTAATCTTTACCTTGGAAACTAGCACTTAATTGTTTCCCTATATAGTTTCGTGTATTTTTTTGTAGTTTTTCTGTATATTTTTCACTGTATATACATTATATACTTAAGCATGGTGACGTACTATTTACACCTAGATCAAACACACACCACAAACATTCTGTCTACAAGTATAACTAAATTTGCACCGCTTTTCGTCAAACTTTATCACATGTACGCAGGTATATATGATATACAAAATATTACAAGTATTTCTATACTTATGCTCGGCCAGCACAAGCTTCAACCAACAACCATTCAAAACCAAACAATTAATCTGCAAAACTCAGTGCAAAATATATATTCGGACGATACACCACCAAACTGCAGAAAATCAATTTATACACCTCTAAAACTCAAAAGAACCCATCAATACACAAATTCAAACAACCAACCAAATCATAAACTTCAAATTCACAAACGAACCAACAATTCCAACCGTCAACAACCAAGTATCAACTTCAAAACAAAACCACAATTAAACAACCAAACAACCAAAATATTCGCCAAGCAAATCAACAATTATGTACAATAAAATGTACGCCACCAATCTCCAACAAATAAATCAAGAAACAAATCTTTCCTTCAAAAATCGAGCCACCAATTGACTCTAAACAACGTTAAAAATACTGCATGTATAACATGCGTCTTTCTCTCGCTAAAGCGCGACCAAAACTGATAAACACTCATAAAATTGTGTAAAATTCCATGTACCTGTCAACACTGACCTAATTATTTTGCCCACTCTCTCTCTCTCTATACTGCAGTGATTATTTTATCAACTAGGTTTAACAAGCCGTACAATATAGCGTATAGATAAACTGTTTAAGCTAGCATACAGTATAAATTTACATTTTATGGTTTAACGCCGTTTTGCTAGAAGCAACAACGAATTATTCTGACAGTGTAAAACCTCTACATTTCAAGATAAAATTCAGCACGATGTTAGGTGTCACGACCCTTAACATGTAGAAAAACAAAAACCTCTTATAATGTAAGGGTTGTGCACCTCGGAGTGGGTCCCAGGAGTCATATTTTGATAGGGTTGTCAGCGTCAATTTCAGCACCCACACCACATGAGCTCTGAAATACCTATTCATATACTGTTGGCCTATTTATAATGTGTTTAGTATCTACATGTACATGATATACAGAAGAAGAACTTATATTTTCAGAATACAGTTATATAATTAATACAGGTAGCGTACATATAATAAAATAGTGTAGATCAGTCGACCAAACCTTCATTCATTTCTAATCAGAATTTATGAAAGCCTTTCATAAATAAATAGAGTATTAGTCAGGTAAAATTAGGGTAAACGTAAAACCATTCTCCAGAAAATAAGGGCCAATTATCAACATCCGCACATCTGTATCACGCCATAAAGACGATAGCCCTTTAACCTCGTGATGTGCCCCGTATTATGTATACATTTGACATTTTGAAACTGGACAGAAACAGTAGGCCTAAAGAAAATGCAGCTTCACGTTTTGATGCGCTTATCTTAAAAAGTATTTGATATAAATTGATGAAACCTTGCATGAGTCTTTAACATGATTTGAACAAAGGTTACATATAAGTACAGTTTTAAAACTGCGATGATTTTTTCTTTAAATATCACCCCTATGCCAGTTAAATTTCAATTATAATTATTTATTTTATTTGGAAGTGACGGGTTCTTTTCATAACATACTTTTGTGTTTCATAATTATGAATCCGATCAAATTTAGATTGAGCCTGTAGTCATTATTGTGTCAGTGTGTTGACCTGAAAACGGGAATTAAAAAGACTGAAAACTATAGCGTATACTTTTAACTTTAGTTACGTGTGTATAATTACCTAAATAACCGTCAATTGTGTGTTTCCAATGTCTCGCGGCCTTACTCAATTGGAACACCTCAGTCGACCCTACTTTCGTTTTCTTTCATCATTTGCCATATAATGCGAAATAATGCGAAATTTAACATGAAACCTGTCTTATCTCAATGAAAATATATTCTGCGTATGCAATAAGCGCAAAAGTGCCAAAAATAAAAAATGAGGGAGTTTTATGGGTACTTCTTTCAAATTCACCTAGAAGGTACATTTTTGACCGAAGTGCAACATTATAATCTAAACCCTTAACAGAATGAATATTAATCCCAAGAAATATCAAAATCCCACAATGCATGAAAAAGAAATGCTCCGGACAAAGTTCACGTTGACCTTTGATCTCTAAGCGTAACCTTGACATTAGACCAAGGAACCTGGTTCTTGCGCATGACATTCCGTCTCATAATGGTAAACATTCATGCCAAGTAACATCAAAATCACACCATGCATGAAGAAGAAATGCTCCAGACAAAGTTCAATTTGACCTTAGAACTCTTAGTGTAACCTTGACATTAGACCTAGGGACCTGGTTCTTGTGTGTGACACTCCGACTCATTATAGTGACATTCATCCCAAGTTACAACAAATCCCACCATGCATGAAGAGGAAATGCTCCGGACAAAGTTCAATTTGACATTTGACCTCTAAGTGTGACCTTGACATTAGACCTAGGGACCTGGTTCTTGCGCATGACATTCCGACTTATTACAGTGACATTCATGCCAGGTTACATCAAAATCCCACCATGCATGAAGAAGAAATGCTCCGGACAAAGTTCAATTTGACCTTTGACCTCTAAGCGTAACCTTGACATTAGACCAAGGAACCTGGTTCTTGCGCATGACATTCCGTCTCATAATGGTAAACATTCATGCCAAGTTACATCAAAATCACACCATGCTCCAGACAAAGTTCAGTTTGACCTTAGAACTCTTAGTGTAACCTTGACATTAGACCTAGGGACCTGGTTCTTGTGTGTGACACTCCGACTCTTCATGTATGGTGGGATTTTGATGTAACTTGGCATGAATGTTTACCATTACGAGACGGGATGTCATGCGCAAGAACCAGGTTCCTTGGTCTAATGTCAAGGTTACGCTTAGAGTGTGTGAGAGAGTCAGATCAGAAGATTCTAGAGCTACTTCACCCAGGGGAGATCGAGACAGAGACGATAGAGGCCGACGAATATCACCTGAACTTAGAAATCCAGATTAACATGTTCAAGGAATACAGACGTTCGGAGAGCTTCGTTTCAGAGAAAGATATCGTGCGACCTGAGCAGACGATACCGGTATTTCCCGCTATACAGACATTGCAACAGACTGTAAGTTCAACCTTTTCTCATTCGCATAAATTACCAAAATTATCGCTTCCGATATTTTCTGGAGATCTATTACAATGGCAGACATTTTGGGACAGTTATGAGTCAGCAGTACATACTAACCCTTCTCTTACTGATATCCAGAAGATTAATTACTTAAAAGCCCAGTTAAAAGATCCCGCCGCTAATACTCTAGCAGGATTCGCTTTGACGAACTCAAACTTCGAGAGAGCGGTCAGCTTATTACATGAGAGATTCTATCAGGTCCATAAGATTATACAAGCCTACATGCAAACCCTATTAGAACAACCACGACCTGTCAACATGTTACCCAGCCTCCAGGGCTACTACGACCAGTTAGAGCCCTACATCCGCGGTCTAGAGTCAATCGGACAATTTCAAGAGACTTACGGCTCGCTACTCATTCCAGTCATTATCGGTAAACTTCCGGCGGAAGTACGCAAACGTTTAAGAAGAGAACACGGAAACGTTGATGGACTCTAGCAGAACTTCGGAAGGCGATCTATAAAGAAATTACCGTCATGGACGCAGGTCAGTCCGTCATACCGGAAGTACATGAAAACCCTCGAGTTACCGCGTCTTTTTTCACCGGAAGTAGAGGTAAACAAAGACCCCCAAGAAGTTTGGATATGAGAAACCCTGAGGCTACTGAAAGGAAAGCCTGTGTGTTTTGCAGTGAACAGCATTCCCCAATCGACTGTACCAAGGTAACTACTTACCAGTCCCGTATTGACATTTTCAAGAATAAACAATTGTGTTTTAACTGTCTTGGTAGTCATCAAGTGTCAAAGTGCCGATCCAACTTTCGATGCCGCCGTTGCCAACGGAAACACTACACCAGTATACGTGACCGGAAGTCTGCCCAGCCAACAGCTCCCACAGTCCCTACAGCCCAAACAATCTTAGATCAACAAAGAAACCAACAAGCCACAGCCATACTCCATTCTTCGACGCAGTCCCCTTCCAATGTACTACTGAAGACAGCCATCGCCCCAGTGCGCAACCAACAGTTCAGAGTAGACGCCACAATTCTTTTTGATGAGAGAGCTCAACACTCATTTATTACAGAAAAATTAGCCGAGGACCTACATTTACCCCGTGGAAATCCCGAGATAATTAATCTGACGTCCTTTGGAGACTCGAACCAGAATGTACGCTTCATGGATACGTCCACTGTATACCTAGTAACAGATTCCGGAAGGAAGATTGCCATCTAGGTCCTTGTTGTGCCGACCATTGCAGTACCATTACGTAACCTACAGCGTGAAGTGAAAGACTTACCCTATCTACGAGGACTTAATTTAGCCCGCCCAATCACAGATGACGAATCCTACGAAATTTAAAATGAATAATAGGCGCAGACCACTATTGGAAGATAGTACAGAACAGAATAGTACGCGGAAATGGACCTACCGCAGTAAGCCCCAAGATTGGGTACCTCCTATCCGGTCCACTCCCGAGTTCACCTACGAATACGCCCACTAGTTACATAATGAATGTACTTACCTCACCACCAGATGTCCACGAGTTAGAGCGAAAATCATAAAAGAACAAGTTCGCAGAGATTTCATAGAAAATGTCCCAGACTCAGACATAGCGTCCCAAGATGTCCATTATATTCCCCACCATGAAATCAAAAAAGACTCAACGACGACCCCCATTCGTATAGTGTACGAGTGTAGCTGCAGAGAATCCCGGAACCAGCCAAGTTTGAATGATTGCTTAGAATCTACTTCCCCGTTATTGAACAACTTGACCAGTATTTTGGTGCGATTCAGACTTCACAAATACGCCATATCTACTGACATCGAAAAGGCATTTCTACACGTGAGATTAGACGAGAAGGATCGTGATTACACGATGTTCCTGTGGTTAAGTGACCCTACCGACCCTAGAAACCTACAGATTTAAGGCAGTGTTATTTGGTGCTACCTGTTCCCCCTTCATACTTAATGCAACTATTCTGAAGCATCTCCAAGGCAACAACAACTGGATATGCCAGATCCTTAAGAGAGACCTGTATGTTGACAACATATTGACAAGCCTTCCCAAAGAATCGGATACACTCGCATATTATCGTAACGCACGAAATCTCATGCTAGAAGCTGGTTTCAACCTTCGGTCATGGAGCTCAAACAGTCAACAAATGAGGAACCTAGCTGAGTCAGAGAAAGTGCTTGAAGCAGACGACACCACGAAAGTACTTGGTATGTTATGGAATACGGTTACAGATGAGATGATGTTTCCTGCAAAGCTAGTTCCCATTACAGATGTGATCACAAAACGTGAGATTCTTAAACAATCGTCCCGTATCTACGACTCACTTGGCTTATTGAGTCCAGTCACCGTTAGAGCAAAAATCCTACTACAAGAACTTTGGCAACAGAAGTACTCCTGGGATACAGCCTTACCTAAGCACGTTTATGAGAAATGGTCAGCACTTGTGACAGACCTTAACAACGTCATGAACACCAAGGTTTCCAGATACTACTTCAGAGATCCATGTGCAGCAGACGACCGTATCACTACAACAGAAGAGATGTCTCTACATATTTTCGTCGACGCTAGTACCTTATCATATGGTGCTACAGCCTACCTGTGTACATCAAACCAGTCTACTTTTGTTATGGCAAAGATCCATTGAAGAAACTTACGTTACCCCGACTAGAACTTATGGCAGCTGTGGTGGGTTCACGCTTAGCCAGCCATCTCCAGTCTTCATGCAATATTGGTTCAAATAATACCTACCTGTGGTCTGACTCCCAGATTGTTCTACATTGACTACAAACCAGATCATTGAAGTGATTTGTGAAAAATCGGGTTGAAGAGATTCAACAACTTACCTGTTCCCGGAATTGGAAATATTGCCCCACCCAAGACAACCTAGCTGACTTAATGACACGCAGTATATCAGCGATACAGTTTACCAACAGCAAGATCTGGATGAATGGTCCTTCCTGGATAACCAAACCATTAAATTGGCCAACATGGCATACTAACGATGCGACAGTGATGACAAAGGTATCGAGTGATTCATTAGAGTATGAACAAGGGAGACAATTGCCACAATATTCACCAGAATCGAGTACAGAGTTACGTAACGTTATTGACGTAACTAAATTCAGCAAGTACACGAAGCTTCAACGAGTGACAGCGTATGTATTACGGTTCATAAATAAATGCAGAGAGAAAACCTACCCACATCATGATCAACTGACAACTAGTGAACTACAGAAAGCAGAGAAAGTCTTACTACACAGCTGCCAACATAATACTTACCAGGAAGAGATTACAAACCTGAGAACAGTTCGTTCGAGACCCAATCAGACCCGACTCCCGGTTGTGAAACAGTTACGACTCTTTCTTGATGAAGATGGTTTCCTTCGATGTGGAGGGAGAATACACAATGCAGATCTTGATGAAGAGACTAAATTCCCATATCTAATACCGGCCAAAGATCCACTTACCCGACTCGTTGTTGCCGACGCTCACGAGAGACTTCATTACGCAGGACAGAACTCAGTTATTACTTACCTTCGCCAGAAGTATTCGATACGTTCCACACGTCAGAGTGTTCGTACAGTACTTCGTAGATGTCATGTTTGCCGTAGAACAGAAGGGAAGGCATACTCAGCCCCAGACCCACCTCCATTACCGCAATACAGAGTAGAAGACGTACCACCATTCACTGTAAATGGTGTAGATTTCTCCGGAGCTGTCTACGTTCGAGATAGTTCCAACAACGAGTCCAAAGCATACATCTGCCTCTTCACGTGTGCGTCCACCAGAGCCGTGCACTTGGAACTTGTACCCAACCTTTCCAAAGAGGCCTTCCTGCAAGCGTTCAGACGACTCACCAGTCGTAGATCCATTCCCACACTGATGATTTCAGACAACGCCTCCACATATGTTGCAGCCTCCAACCATATGCAACGCCTGTTCGAATCCCAGACAGTACAAGACGCTCTTAGCATGAAAGGTACCCAGTGAAAGTTCATCCCGAAACGTGCTCCATGGTACGGCGGCTGGTGGGAACGTCTAAGATACTGGGTCGATCCTACATCAGTTTCGATGCATTACAGACAGTCGTCACAGAGATAGAAGCCGTGATGAATGACAGGCCACTCACATCCGTAACATCCGGTTCGTCAGATCCAGAACCCTTGACTCCAGCTCACCTTCTGTACGGCCGGAGATTAACTACTTTACCCTACCAGAACTCTACAGATGATTCAGCGACGAATACTAACCTTAACAGTGGTGTTGACTTATCTCGACAAGCCAGACTTCAGCAGAAGGTCGTACACCATTTCAGAGATAGGCGGCGCCACGGGTACCTCACCGCCTTACGAGAACATTACCAGACGACGGGAATCAACGAGCAGAAGATAAACGTTGGAGATGTAGTCCAAATTCATGATGAATGAATGTTCCCAATGGAATCTTGCGGTCGTGCAAGAACTAATTCACGGAAATGACGGATATACCAGAGCAGCCAAAATAAGAACGAGTAACGGTATTATGAAAAGACCCATTGTGAAATTGTATCCATTGGAAATGAAGTGACTTTTCCAGTTATCAGTGAAAGATT